>NC_025995.2:76976295-77029460 GCF_000442705.2 Elaeis guineensis | reverse complement strand
ATTGGTCGAGCCACACTCAGGCCTGATCATTCGTTTGTTAGATACACTAAATCCTGACATGTTAATGGTTAGACCTAATCAGAACCTTTCAGTGGAGGTGCCACACACTTGCTGAAGAGGTGTCTGGGTAAAATTGAATACTAGAAAATTGTTTGATCAAATAATTGGTTAAGAACCTACCGATAGGTACACAAAGGTTGGCGAGCCACACTCGGGCCCATGTGCAGTCCATGTGGATTTTAGTACCCACTATAATTAGTGTAATTCTTCAAATTGAAGGTAGAGGCTATCAATTTGAATAAAATAATAGAAAATCTTTAGACTAAAATTCATATCTTTAGGCTTAATCAATTCATATACTAATTAGGTTTGATTTTCTTTTTGCAGTTATGGCCACCACCTTGTCGCTCTGATCACTATTAGATAGTGATAAATTGATGGGATGAAATTTTGATAGCTGGTATCGAAAGCTCAAAATAGTCTTGAGCACGAACGGATCTTGTATGTATTGACAGATCGACACCCGAGGAGCCAGCTCTGAATGCGTGTAGCACGATCAGAGACACTTATCAGAAGTAGCTCAATGACCGAATTATAGTTCGTTGTATTATGCTAGCGATGATGAATGATGAGTTTAACCGTTGTTTCGAGAATGCTCAGCCACAGGATATGTTGCAAATATTAAGCAAATCTTTTGACACACCTGACGATGTTGAGTGGCACAAGACTAGTTGTGCCATCTTCAATGCTTGAATGAGGAAAGATGTATCAGTCACTTATCATGTTATTCATGATCGAGATGATGAGCGCCTAAGCAAGCTCGACTTTCTCCTGCATGAGCAGTTGAAAAAAGATGCTATTCTGAACTCTCTGCCCAAGTCTTTACCTCTCTTTTCTTACTCATTTTTGAATGACAAATCCTGCAGTTAACTACCACGGTTTGCTGGGGTTACTGCAAAACTTTAAGAAGGATCACCAGTTTCCAAAAGGAGTCGTGAATTTGTGGGAGGGTCATCTTCTAGTCATCGATCCTTTAAGAAAGAAAAGAAGAACAAGAAAAATAAGAAAATGGTGCAAAGTGCTAGGGCACCCAAGCCCAGTCAGATCAAAAAATTCAAGTTCGATCAGAGTCAGGTGGAATGCTTCTACTGTAGAAGTAGGGCACTTAAAAAGAAATTATCCTCAATACATTACCTCCCTAGGATCCGAACAGACCGAGAAAGAAGCAAGTTATTATTGGACAAGATAATTATATGATAACACCTTATAATTTCTCGATTTATGATTCCACCACCTGGATATTAGATATCGAAAGCTTTTTTAATATTTGCAGTTCATTACAGGGTCTGTTAGTAGGAGATTTGAAGAAGGTGAAAGATTTCTTAATATTAGAGATGGAAGATCAATTTTAGTTCTAGTGTTAGGGACTATTAAGCTTGTATTCAAGTTTAATATAATTATTCTAAGTGAATGTCACTTTTGTTCTTTTTTATTGAATATTATTTCTGTAGGCCTTTTGGCCATGTACGATTATGAACTTTCAATAAAAAAAAATAATTTTAATATCATTATGAATAGTATTAATTTGATGAATAGATAACTAAATAATGGTATTTACATATTATTACAACCTATTAGTGTAATGTACACATCCCACAAACGTCCTAGAATTAGTGATGTCTCTGATATTACCTTTATCATTGTAGGTTAGGTCATGTTAACAAGAACAGAATAAACAAATTAGCACAAGGGAAAATTATCAAAGTCAGTGATTGTGAATCACTCCCAACTTGTGAGTCCTGTTTTCTTAGAAAAATGATCAAATCATCTTTTACTAGAAAGGATGAGCAAGCCAGTGAAGTTTTAAGTCTGATACATACTGATGTATGTAGACCTATGAACACTAGTGCCAGAGGTGGATATTATTATTTTATTATATTTATAGATGATCTATCGAGGTATGGGCACGTCTACTTAATGACACATAAGTCAGAATCATTTAAAATATTCAAACGATTCCATAATGAAGTAGAGAAATAAACTAAAAAAAATATTAAAACTCTTCGATCCGATCGAAAAAAAAAATATCTCTCTAGTGAGTTTCTAACATACTTAGAAGAGAATAAAATTCTCTCACAATGGACCCCTTCTAGAATATCATAGCATAATGGTGTATCGAAAAAGAGGAATCAAATCCTGTTAGACATGGTTTGATCCATGATGGCTTTGCAAGTCTGTCGATTTTTTTTTGGGGATACACATTCGAGTCGGCTTGTTATATTTAAAAAAAATTTCGAGTAAGTCTGTAAGAAAAATACTACATGAGATGTGGACAGGATGTAAGCCAGCACTCTCTCACCTGAGGGTTTGGAGATGTCCGACTTATGTCAAACATTTGAAAACTGACAAGCTTGGACCTAGGTCTAACAAATATCTATTTGTAAGGTATCCAAAAGAGACCAAGGGATATTACTTCTTTCTTGCTGATGAATAGAAGGTGTTCATCAGCAATAGGGCTATCTTTTTAGAAAAGGAGTTCTTTGGTGAAGGAACTAATACCTCAAAGATTGAACTTGATGAAGTTCGATTGGTAGAAGAATCAATACAATCTAGTAAACCCATAGGTCAGACTTGATTAGATCAAATTCAAAACCTATTGTAGAAACATCTTTAAAAAAAATTGGTAGAGTACCATATCAATCAAATAGATACTATGGTTTCTTAATCCAAGATGGAGATCCAGTTGAACTTGATGAGAACAATAAGGATCCGATTATTTATATGGATGCGATGCAGAGATCTGACTCTGATAAGTGGCTGGAAGCCATAAAATCTGAAATGAAGTTCATGAAAATCAACAATATATGAATATTGGTTGACCCACCTGAAGGGATAAAATCCATAGGATGTAAGTGGATCTTCAAAAAGAAAAGAGGTGCAGATGAAATGGTAGAGACCTATAAAGCCTGTTGGTTGCTGATGCGATCGTGATGTTGTCGTTAGGACATCATGATTATCAATCAAATTTCGACTTCAATAAAAATTAAAAATACATAGAAAGTAGTGAGTTGGGTCGAATCCATAAAGAAAGTAGGATTTTGATTTGAAATCTTTGATTTTGCAAAAAAATAAAATTTTGAAGAAAAATAATCTAAGTCAGAAAATAGAAATTAAAAGTACGAAAAATAAATCTGATACTAAGATCTACTATTTAGCTCCTAGCTTCTACATGCAATAAAAATAAATAACAAAAATTTAAAGTGCATAAAATAAATTGATACTAAGATCTACTAACTAAATCCTAGCATCTGCTTGCAAAAAAATAAAAGATAGAAATTTAAAGTACAAAAAAATAAATTTTAAATTAATTAAAATTAAAATTCAAGTATATAAAATTTAAAAAGATAATAAAATAAAATAAAAATAAAACTATAACAAGGATCTGAAGTTGATTAGCCCAGCCTCGTCAGAAAGATGGTTGATGATCTCTCCACCTTCTTTCGTACTCCGTAGAACAAACCGACTTTTCTTCTTCTTCCCCTTAGGTCCTTAAACCTATCTAATTTTTTTTTCTAATTTTTTTCTAGTCTTTCAACTGATTTTTTCTTCTCCCAAGATTTATTTTCGGACTCCCTATTTATAGGTGAATGCTTAGACCGCCCAGATCTACCCAAAAAAATAGAGTTGTATTCCATATCAAAGTTGGATCAATTGTTAGCTGTTCGATTGTATGATGGATTGAGTTTCGACCGTCGGATCGTGCAAAAGCTTTCTCTTATCAACCGACAACGAACAACAGCTATTGGATCTGAGTCGAGATGATTGTGGATCGTTGGATCACGCAAAATCATCTCAACCCACTGTGAGCCGCACTTGTAGATCGCGAAAGGTTTCCTGTGGATCGCACCTTGATTTTGTGGATCTAGCGGTCGGTCCACCATACATCGAAGGCTATTTTTAATATTTTTAAGGTATTTTGACTCAATTTTTAAGCCCATTTTTGCCTGAAAAATTTAGAAAAAAATATGCATTAATTTTTTTTAAATTTTTTATTATTTTGGTGCTTAAATTACTCACTTAAATTAACATCTATTTTTCATAAATATTTTCTAATTTTATATTTTTTTTAAATTATTTATTTTTATAAAAAATTTTAATTTATTTATGAAATTAAGCTTTTAAGAAGATGTTGGCACCATAAACTATCAAAAATATCTTCAATAAATACAAAAATATACCATTTATCACACCTCCCAACTTAAACTTTGCTCGTCTTCGAGTAAAGAAAGAATTTAGAATTAAGTACCGTTTAACTTAAAGTTTCGAATTTCATCAAATAATTTTCAAAAAGGGTCACTAATATCCAGTAGAGCATGAGTGAGGTATGTCATTGGAGTATTAATACTAATCAATATGAGAGTTAAACTAAGAACACTAAATTTTTTCTAAACTTTTTTAAATTTATTCCTATCTTTATCTCCAAATCATTAACCTTTATATGGACAAGTATATTATTATTTTCATTCTTCATTTATTGATTGAATTTTTTTTAACATTGTACTGCTATTGAATATCTTAACCCTTAAGTTTTCTGTTTGACCCATGTAGTGAGTTTTCAATCAATGACTCCCAAACCAGATAGTTTTAGGGCACAAGGTATAGATACCCCTCGGACCTAATTGCTCGAATCAAACAGGATATGAGTTAAAACTAGCTTTACAATAAAGCTTTTTTGTCCTTCATACCTTTTGACGTAAAACTCAATGCTTGCTTAGGCAAAGAGGCTCGGTTACTTAGCATGAAGTACTTGAAAACTCTTCTTTTCTTTTTAAATATATGAAGAAATGTATAGCTACTCTACACAAGCCCATAGAAAGTAAACTCTTCTTTAATGCTGATAGAAAAATTTAGAAATGCTCAAAGAAAATTGTTTAAGTTCTAAACTTAGCTCTTTATTGAGTTTTCTTAATACTTGATCCCTCAATATCTCACAAACTCTCTGATCTGTGTATCAATTTTTTTTAAAAAATACTTGGTTTAACTCGATTCTTAAGTGTAATCAGATGCTTAAATACTAAATACTAACTTACTTAAGGACTTTAAAAATTCAAAAATTTATATTATTTTCTCCTCCCAACTTAATCGACATTGTCCTCAATGGAGTAGAAAAAATGAAGGGTGCATGTAAAGAAAAAGAAAAGGAGAGATGTCATCTGATCCAGAAGTCTTTTCAAAATTGATTCTCCCCCAACTTAACCAAAATTATCTTCAGATTCTTACAAAAGACAAAGTAAGACTCAATTAACTTAAACAAAATATAAAAAATAATAAAAAGTAAAAGTTAAAATTGGGTTGCCTCTCAGAAAGTACTCAGTTTACCGTCTTCAGCCAGACTATGTCGATTCTTTCACCTACCCATATCAAATATTAGATTGATAAATTTTAATGATTTTGAATTGCTAGTTTTAGAAAGATGGTCTATAATAAATTTTAATATTTTATTGTCAATCTTTAAAAAGTATTTTACACCCTCCTTCTTAATTTTAGAAAGATAATTTTCAAATCCATTTACATACCCTTGTTTGTTGAGAACTTCTCCTATTTGTTCTTCTAAAATGCTTATGAATTGAGTTTTTGGATTAGGAGTTGAGTTCGATGTACGAGATGCTGGAAGGATATCACTTGATTCTAAACATATGTACTCAGGTGTAATCAAAGATGACTTCAGTTCTAGAGGAGGTGATGATTCTAGAGTGGAAGAACCGGCTTCTAGGACTGAAGGGAATGAGACTTTTGGTGAATATATTTTGGATAACTCATCTGCTCTTTTCTCTTTATCACTTAGATCAGTATCAGTACTGGGCTCAGGTTCTTCTATTGGGTTAGTCTCAGTACTAATCTCCTCTTCTAAATTCTCTTTTTGGCTAGCATCAGTACTAGCCTCTTTCACCTGATCTTGGTATGGATCCTTAAGAAACCTATCATTTGTAAGCTCAAAAATTATTTTATCATTTTCAAATTGGAGATTCTTAGGTGGGATATTGGATTGATGATAGGTCCAGGTGGTTGGTAGGTGGGTGGGTTATTTTTAAAATTCGATATTGATTGGCTCGATAATTGACCTAATTCTCTCCTCATGGTAGACTCAGCTAATTGACTTATTGTGCTTCTAGCCTAGCGAGGGATTGCTGTTAAGTCATAATCATTTGTTGACGTTGGCTAAATCTATCATCAGCTAGATTGGTCTATTGAGGAGGTGGGTATGATAGCTAATTGTAATAGGATGGCCGAGTAGGCTGACTAGACTGACCACTATTATAGGTATAGTTTTAGTATTGGGGCCTATTTTGAAAATTTTGCACAGAAGAAATTTGGATCTGGGCCTGCGTCTGTGAGGGTCTCCAAAAAAAATTGGGGTGATTCCTTCAATCTTGGTTATACGCATTTAAGAATGGGTCATTGACAGTGAAGTAACCTTGAGTAACTTGAACTTGTTCTTGGATGAAGGGTGAAAACTGTGCAGCCATGAGACATTCACTCGCATGATGGATTGGGCTAGCACAGATAGAACAAATCTCTTGATAATTGAAAGATTGTGTGTATTGCACAAGAGATTGTGGTCCTAGGGCTAAGCATTTATCTATAAGAAGATCGACTTTATCTAATTTTTGGGCTAATAGGTTCAAATCGGCCTCAAGACTCGAGTTAGAATATTTGATCCCATAAAATGATGGAAACATCGATGGGTTATAGGTGAAAGAAATAAACATCTACCTAGGTAGTTCTCAAAATTTCTAGCCATTTGATTATTAGGTGTAACATGGATCAGTCGTTCAATTTTAGGATTAAGTTCAACTAGATCAGGATAAAAAATTATATTGTGCATATATCAGTGAAAACCCTAATGTATGAATGAGTTTTTTTTTTTTTAAAGGAGAAAAAAAAGAGAAGAGGAAGAAAGAGAGAAGTTCTAAAGGTGAGATCCTTAAGAAAGCTCTAGACCTAAAGATGAAAGATAAGAAGAATTAGTTGTGGTTAAGTGTTAATTGTAATTAAGTTAGCAAGCAATTAAACCTAGACACCTATGGGTTTCTTAGATCTAATAGTTTGATGTAGAGTGGCTTAGCCTAAATACAAATTGGGTTTATTCTCACTTCCTTTAACTAGCCAGATAAGAGGTGGGGTCATGGAGGTCCTCCCGTTGCTTGCCTGGGACACCAATTAAATTGGCCAGGTAAGCTAACGGAACCAATTAAATAACCACGAATCCACTTAGGCAGAGCTTTTGTAACCTCTAGCCTTAGACACTAATTTCAGGAATGAGTCCAAACTTATTTTGTACTTGACTTGACCATAATACTCAAACTGAACTCAATTGATCCTAGGGGCCAATGTCTACTTGATTTTAGTTAGGCTAAGGTTAATGCGGGATGCTGGTTGGTTGTTTTTGGGCTAAGAAAGGATGATGAAATTTTTACCTTATCTTGTTATAGGTGCTGCTCTTAAATTGATTTGAGATGAATATGCACAACTAATTTCAAACAAGGGGGTTATATGCAACTAAATTAGATGCATAAATTAATCAAATTTGAAAGCTTACCTTGTCTCCAGTGATCACCAAAAGTAAATCTAAGATGATGAATGCTTCTAAACAATTAAATTTCTACTCTTATCATGCGATTTTTGTTAAGTTTATATGGGTGAATTTTAGGTTAATTTGAAAAAAATATCAATTAATACTAAAAAAAATAGTTAGGATTAGGGTTAGGATTGATCTCACTAAACAAAATTGGAAGCTTTCTATCTCTTTTTTTTTTCTCTTTTTCTGTAAAAAAAATCAAAAAAGTTAGTAAGCTATATTTACAAGAAAATCAAAGAAATCAAACATTAAAATTGGTGCCTTCTCTGGCAATGATGCCAGAAATTGATACGATCGTGATGTTGTCGTTAGGACACCATGATTATCAATCAAATTTTAACTTCAATAAAAATTAAAAGCACATAAAAAGTAGTGAGTCGGATCGAATCCATAGAGAAGATAGGATTTTGATTTGAAATCTTTGATTTTATAAAAAAAATAAAATTTTGAAGAAAAATAATTTAAGTTGAAAAATAAAAATTAAAAGTATAAAAAATAAATTTGATACTAAGATCTGCTATTTAGATCTTAGGTTCTACTTGTAATAAAAATAAATAATAAAAATTTAAGTGTATAAAATAAATTGGTATTAAGATCTACTAACTAGATCCTAGGATCTACTTGTGAAAAAATAAAAGACAGAAATTTAAAGTGTAAGAAAATAAATTTTGTATTAATTGAAATTGAAATTCAAGTACAAAAAATTTAAAAAGAATAATAAAATAAAATAAAAATAAAACTATAATAAGAATCTGAAGTTGATCAGCCCAGCCTCATCGAAAAGATGGTTGATAACCTCTCCACCTTCCTTCGTACTCCGTAGAGCGAATCGACTTTTCTTCTTCTTCTTTTCCTTAGGTCTCTAAACCTATCTAATTTTTTTCTCTAATTTTTTTTAGTCTTTCCACTGATTTTTTCTTCTCCCAAGACTTATTCTCGGACCCTTTATTTATAGGTGAATGCTTAGACCACCCAGATCTATCCAAAAAAATAGAGTTGTATTTCTTATCAAAGTCGAATCAATTGTCAGCAGTCTGATCGCATGATGGATTAAGTTTCAACCGTCGGATCGCGCAAAAACTTCCTCTTATCAACCGACAACGAACAGCAGCCATTGGATCTGAGTCGGGATGATTGTGAACCATTGGATCGCACAAAATCATCTCAACCCACTGTAAGCCACATTTGTAGACCGCGAAAGGTTTCCTGTGGACTGCGCCCTGATTCTATAGACCGATGTTGCTCCTTGGATTGATTTTGATGATTACAAAGTATTTAAAGGGGTACTAATAATTTTTATTTGAAAAAGACTTATTGCTTTTCAGGGGCAAAATCATAATTTTATCAAACTCTGATTTGAAAGCATCAAGTGATAGAACAAAAGATTTGTGATCCATTGGTGAAAACTTTATTATTTTTGCACATGTATTTTGAAAGATATCCATGTTTGAAAATTTGAGTCGACCCCATGAGTCGACTCATGGCAAAATGAGCTGATTGGCACACAAATTTTTTGGCTGGCACAGTCTGTGAGTCGATCCATGAGTCGATCCCCCAGGCATGAGTCGACCCATGAGTCGACCCCTGCTGTTTTTAAGGCCAAAATTACAGAATCTTTGTTTTCTGCCATTTTTCACAGAGGTCGACCTCATGAGTCGATCCATGAGCATGAGTCGACCCAAAAGTCGACCCCTGTGACGGAAAAGTTCCACAATGGCTAGTTTTTAATCCATTTTAAGTGTATTTAATGCTCATTTAATGTGGACTAACGGCTCTATTTCAGCCTAGATTGCTCTCCACCATTCCTTAAAGTTATAAAAGAGATAAAAAGGTGGAAATCAACAACAAGAAATTAAGAAGAGAAATTTTTGAAAAGAGAATTTCAAGCATACTTTTCAGCCTAAGCAAGAGCTCACTCAAAGCATTCAAGAAGCTTTTAATTCAAGCTCACCAACTCCTCAAGTGCTCATTCAAGTCTCCAACCACCTTGAGAAAATCGAAAAGAGCCTTCTTCTCTTTGAGTAAAGTGTATTTAAAGCCCCATTTGCTCATTTAAGGAGCTTCTTGTGTATTTTCTGTGCTATTGATTGTATTACTCTGTTTGAGTTTTTGTTTTGGTTTTGGAAGGGTTCCAAAACAAGGGAAGGTTGATCCGAACCTTGAATCGAAGTGTATTGGGTTGTCTTGTATCCGAAAAATAAGTGGACTAGCTTGGGATAGCTAGAGTCGGAGGTTCCGATGAGTGTATTCAAGTTGAATACAAGTTAGTGGATTGAAATTTCCAAGTAGGAGCTTGGAGAGTGGATGTAGATGCAAGGTTGGCACCGAACCACTATAAATCCTCTTATTTGTGTTGTGCCTAATTGCTCTTCTTTAGAACTTCTTTATTCTATTGCATTCTTGCATTTAACCATTAGCCTTGAATCAACTATACTCTCCTTATTTATTTAGCTATTGTTAAACAATTTTCATAAGATATAAGTTAAGGTTAAAATTTTTAGAAACCCAATTCACCCCCCCTATTGGGTTGCATAGCTGGGCAACAAGTGGTATCAGAGCCCGGTGCTCTAGGCCTACTTTGATCTAACCAATCAAAGAGCTAAAGATCTATGGCAACTCAAGTTGGCACTTCTCTAGCCGAGGGGCAGTCCACTAACCGACCTTCACTTTTTAATGGATCCAACTATATGTATTGGAAAGCTCGGATGAAAATCTTCATTCAAGCACTCGACTATGATATGTGGAGTATCATAGTAAATGACCCTCACACACCCACTAAAATTGTTGATGGTGTGGAATCAGCCAAACCCGAAAAGGATTGGGATGAGGTTGATAAAAAAATGGCCCAACTAAATGCTAAGGCTATGAATGTTCTATATTGTGCTCTTGATGCTAATGAATTTAATCGTTTTTCAATTTGCTTGTCTGCTAAAGAAATATGGGATAGATTAGAAGTAACCCATGAAGGAACTAATCAAGTAAAGGAGTCCAAAATTAACATGCTCGTGCATAAATATGAACTTTTTAAAATGGAGCATGATGAGTCTATAACTGAAATATTTACTCACTTTACTGATATTATAAATGGTTTAGAGAGTCTTGGTAAGTCCTATTCTAACAGTGAGCTTGTAAGAAAGATTCTCAGGTCCTTACTAAGAACTTGAAAAGCCAAAGTGACCGCTATCCAAGAAGCCAAAGATCTAAATATCCTACCCTTAGAAGAGCTTCTTGGATCATTGATGACACATGAGCTGAGCATGAAATAACATCAAGAGGAAGAAGTCAAAAAGAAGAGAACAATCGCCCTCAAATCCACAGCTCAACCAGATGAAGAAACTGATGACTCTAAAAATGAAGAGCATGATGAAGAGATGGCACTCATTACCAGAAGGTTCAAAAAGTTTTTGAGGAAAAAGAAACAAGGAATGAGGAAGAGGCCACTCACAAAAGAGAAACATAGCAAAGAAAAGGATAAAGACCAGCCCCTTATCTGTTATGAATGCAAGAAATCGGGACACTTCAAGTCTGAATGCCCACAATTGAAGAAGGGTCCCAAGAAGTATAAGAAGAAGGTTATGATGGCCACATAGAGTGGAAGTGATGACTCAAGCTCCGAAGAGGAAGACTCAACTGAACAAGCCAACTTGTGCCTTATGGCACATGATAATGAGGTAAATTTCGAAACTTCTAGTGACTTTACATTTGAAGAACTGTATGAAGCTTTTTATGATTTAATTGATGACTTAAAGAAACTAGGGATAAAGAACAAAGATCTAAAATCAAAAAATCAATCTTTACTGAAACAAAATGAAAGCATTTCCATTGAGAAATCTATCCTGTTTCAAGAAAATCAAAATTTAAAGAATGAAATTGTCAAACTAAAACTAATAGTTAAAAAATTCACCTTGAGTTCTAACAAACTTAATATGATTCTTGAAAATCAAAAGGCCGTGTATGATAAGGCTGGACTTGGCTATAACCCCTTGAAGAAACAAAAGTATCTGAAAAATATCTATGTAAACTCTTCAAGTAACAAGTTTTCTAATATTACTTGCTTCAAATGTGGTAGAGTAGGACACAAGTCATACACTTGCTTCTCTAGCAAATCTGTAAACTCAAATGTAAAGAAAATATGGGTTCCAAAAGGAACCATTATGACTAACCAAAAAGGACCCAAGAAAGCTTGGGTACCTAAAGCAAAAACTTGACTTTTGCCTGCAGGTGTGTCTAACATCCCAAGGAGCAAACAGAAAATGGTATCTTGATAACAGATGCTCGAGATACATGACTGGTGATGAATCCCAATTCATCACACTTGATGCTAAGAATGGAGGGATGGTCACCTTTGGAGATAATAGTAAAGGAAAGATCATCGGTATAGGTAACATTGGTATCACTCCCTCCAAGTACATTGAAAATATTTTGTTAGTAGAAGGTTTAAAGCATAATTTATTAAGCATTAGTCAATTTTGTGATAAAAGATATAAAGTTATTTTTGAATCTTCTGTTTGTATTGTAACTAGTCCTATTAATGAAGGCATTAAATTTGTTGGACATAGACATGGTAATGTTTATATGGTAGATTTGAATGATCTATCCAAGATAAACATGCAATGCCTAGTATCCTTGAATGCCAAGATTAATGAAACTAGTTGGCTTTGGCATCGTAGGCTTGCACATATTAGCATGCATTCACTTTCAAAACTCATTAAGAAGGAATTGGTTCTTGGTTTGCCAAAATTGAATTTTGAAAAGGATAGAATCTGTGATGCATGCCAACTAGGTAAACAAATAAGAATTTCATTTAAATCTAAAAATATTGTTTCAACCTCTAGACCTTTAGAGCTATTGCACATGGATTTATTTGGACCTACTAGAACTACTAGTTTAGGAGGAAAACGATATGGTTTTGTAATTATTGATGATTTCTCTCATTTTACATGGGTTTTCTTCTTGGCACACAAAGATGAAACTTTTCAAGTTTTCTCTAAGTTTTACCGAAAAGTCACAAATGAGAAAGGATTTTCAATTCAAAACATTTGAAGTGATCATGGAACCAAATTTGAAAATCAAGATTTTGAAAAATTTTGTGATGAAAAAGGAATAGGCCATAATTTTTCTGCACCTAGGACACCCCAACAAAATGTAGTAGAAAGAAAAAATAGAACCCTAAAAGAAATGGCCTGTACCATGCTATGTGAAAGCAACCTTCTAAGATACTTTTGGGGGGAAGCTATTAACACAGCATGTTACATTTTAAATCATGCTTTAATTAGATAAATTTCAAAGAAAACCCCCTATGAGCTTTGGAAAGGAAGAAAACCTAATATTGCATATTTTTATATTTTTGGTTGCCGATATTTTGTATTAAACAATGGTAAAGAAGGACTTGAAAAATTTGATGCAAAATCTGATGAAGCCATCTTTCTTGGTTACTCCTCCTCTAGTAAAGCTTTTAGGGTTTTTAACAAAAGAACCTTAGTAGTAGAGGAGTCAATACATGTTGTCTTTGATGAAACTAACGATCTTCCTTCAAGGAAGAATGAAGGTGTTGATGATGCAGATCCTCTTATAGAAGGAATGAAGGAGATCACTATGAAAAATTCAACAATTCAAGATGATGAGGAACATGAAGACAAACAGGATGAGAGAGGTGAAGAACAATAAGAACAACCTCAAGGTACAAATGACCTACCCAAAGAATGGAGGTATGTTCACAATCATCCTAAGGAGCTGATTATTGGTGATCCTATGCATGGGGTAAGAACTCGTTCTTCACTTAAAGATGCATTCAATCATTGTGCTTTTGTCTCTCATCTTGAACCTAAAACCATTGAAGAAGCTGAAAAAGATTATAATTGGATTAATGCAATGCAAGAAGAACTTAATCAATTTGAAAGAAATAAAGTATAGACTTTAGTATCAAGACCTAAAAATTATTCAATAATTGGCACAAAATGAGTTTTTAGGAATAAATTAGATGAACATGAAAATGTAATAAGAAATAAAGCAAGATTGATTGCTAAAGGTTATAATCAAGAAGAAGGAATTGATTTTGATGAGACCTTTGCACTTGTCGCTAGATTAGAAGCAATTAGACTTCTACTTGCATATGCTTGCTTTATAAAATTTAAATTATTTCAAATGGATGTCAAAAGTGCCTTTTTGAATAGATATATTGCTGAAGAAGTCTATGTAGAACAACCCTCAGGTTTTAAAAATCATGCTTTTCCTAATCATGTTTTTAAATTAAATAAAGCTCTATATGGTTTGAAACAAGCACCCAGGGCTTGGTATGAAAGGCTAAGCAAATTCTTACTTAATAATGATTTTTCAAGAGAAAATATAGACACAACCCTTTTCATTAAAAGAAATAAAGATGATATATTAGTTATACAAATATATGTTGATGACATTATCTTTGGGTCTACTAATGAATCTCTTTGTTAAGATTTTGCAAAGCTCATGCAGGAGGAGTTCGAGATGAGCATGATGGGAGAACTTACTTTCTTCCTCGAACTCCAAATCAAACAAACAAAAGAAAGAATCTCCATCACCCAAAGCAAGTACACAAGGGAATTACTCAAAAGATTTGGAATGGAGAACTCCAAAGCAATTGGCACACCCATAAGCCCTTCATGTAAGCTTGACAAGGATGAAGAAGGTAAAAGTGTAGACTTAAAATTTTACAGAGATATGATTGGCTTTCTACTGTATTTAACTGCTAGCAGATCTGATATTATGTTTAGTGTTTGTCTTTGTACTCGATTTCAATCTAATCCTAAAAAATCTCACTTGAATGCTGTTAAAAGAATCCTTAGATATTTGAATGGTACTCAAACTCTAGGATTATGGTACTCTAAGGACTCATTAATTGATTTAATAGGATATTCAGATGCTGATTTTGCTGGATGTAGATTAGACAGAAAAAGTACTAGTGGAACTTGTCAATTTCTTGGAGTTAACCTAATCTCCTGATTTAGCAAGAAATAAAATTCGGTAGCACTGTCTACGGTCGAGGCTGAATACATTGCAGTCGAAAGTTGTTGTGCTCAAATCTTGTGGATTAAGCAACAACTCTAAGATTTTGATATCAAACTTAATGAAACTCTCATAAGATGTGATAACACTCGTGCCATAAATCTTACTAAAAATCCAATTCAGCATTCTAGGTCTAAACATATTGAAATCAGACATCATTTCATAAGAGAACATGTTCAAAATAAAGACATAATTCTTGACTATGTTTGTACTGAAAAATAATTAGCCGACATCTTTACAAAGGCTCTAAGTGAAGATAGATTCTGTGAAATTAGGAGAGAACTAGGAATCCTTGATCCATCTGCTTAAATGTCTCTCCAATTCTAAGGGATTAATGTCAAAAACTCTTTGAACTTAATTCTCACCATTTCTCTTGGGCTTAAAAGCTCAAAATTATCATTCTTATAATTGATCATTGAGCAAATATCCTTCTCCTAAAGTTTCAAATTTTTTGAAAATTGTTTCATCATTTTTCTGAGTTTCAATGTGCCATGAGTCGACCCCTAGGGTCGACCCAAGGACAAACTTGTAGTTTTGGCCAAAATCCCACGAGCTCCTTCTTTTTGTTGAAAACTGATTCTTTGAGCCGACCCATTCCACCGTCTTCTTCCTCCCTCCAAAACCTTAGGTCCCCTTTTCTTCCTCTCCAAACCCAAGTCCTTCCCCCAAGATTCTTCTCCCATCACCCCTTACACCTCAAATCGACCTTGAGGAATCGAGCTCTTCCCCTTTTCCTCCCTTGATTGGAACGGATTGAGCGTGCCCTAAATTCTATCCTTCTCCTCCAAATCGGGGTATCACTCCTCCAAAAATCCCTTTCCTTCCCCTAAAATCCCTCTATCTCTTCACACGTTTGACCTCCTAAGACCCTTGCTTGCTCAGGTGGTGGAAATGGCTCCAAAAATGAAGCTCCCACAAAGAAGGAAGTCGGTCCACGAGTTGGAAGAAGGCATGCGCAGGAAGAGACAGGCTTCTCAGACCTCATCAGCTTCAATCCCTGTTTCAGCATCTGCTCCAGGTTCTTCTCGGTCTCCATTAAGCCCTAGTAAAATTTCTTTATCTGATAGAAAGGTAGAACCCGAGAAAAATATAGATTTTAGATTTTTTGAAAAAGAGGGGTTCTCTATCGGTTCAAAAATCAAAGATCAAGGTTGGGGATTCTATTGCTCACTTAAAGAAATTACTTATGTGGATTTGGTTAGGGAATTTTATCTGAACTTGAGCTATGGCAATAGAACAGTAACATCCACTGTTAAGGGTATAAATATCTGTCTAGATCCTGTACTTTTGGGAGAGATTCTTCATTTACCCTGTGAGGGATACTCAAACATGGAACTCCCAGTCAAGAAAAAAGGAATTAATGTGATTTTAGGAAGAACCTTCTCGGGAAGCCTAAACAAACTAGAAGCCAAGATTCTTTCCATTGAGATGAGGATACTACATCAAATGGTAACCAAACTTCTCTTTCCTAGAAGTGGTAGACATGACCTCCTCTCAGGCCGAGACATCTGCATTATGTTTCATGTGATTACCCAAACCCCCCTAAACCTTCCAGCATTAATGATAGAAGCTATGAGGGAAACCCTGAATAGATCCAAGGCACATCTGCCTTTCGGTATGGCCCTCACTTTGGTATTCAGGAGGTTTGGAGTTAGTTTTGAGGGGGAGGCTGCAGCTAGGCTTTCTCACTCTGACACCATCAACCAACATACTTTGCACCGCATGGGATTTACTAAGACAGATGGTGGTTGGACTAAAGGTGTAGAAGAGAGAGCTGAGGATAGAGCTGAGGAAGAAGGACCATCGTCACCCCTCCATGATCTCAGGGCAGCATCTCCAGGCATTCAGTTCGTTTCAGATCTCGAGGCTGGCCCATCAGAGTCTACTAGGAGGCACACTCCAGTCCAACAGCCAGACAGCAGAGCACATCCCTCAGAGATCAGATTGGCTAATGACCAGATAGAGATGATCTCTCAACGTGTGGCTTCGTTACTTTCTCGATAGTTGGGCACTTCAGCTTTTGCACAGGGATCCACATCACATGATGTATCTGATCAGACTTTGATCCCTCACATCTCCACTATCTTCCAGATGATTTCAGATCAGTCAGTTCGGATTCAGCAGCTTGAGGGTTATATATTGAGACTGACTGGGAGAGTACTTGACTTACAGGGGCAAGTGTTAGCTCTGACACATCCACAGCCACAGGAGTGTATCACTGAGGTCTCAGACCTATCTCCAGAGGCAGCCAGACTTAGAGGTATCTTGGAGAGCGAATTTGATTTTCTGAGGAGAGAGATCAGAGGCTCTAGTGAGCATGCATCCACCTAGTTCACTGCACTACTACAGTCTATCTCGAGAGCCTTAAACCTTCTGGACACTATCAGACTATCACTTGCAGCACAGTCCATTGCTTCGCAGCCTTCAGGATTTTCTCACCCATCCACTCATGCCGGCACCTCCACTAGTGGCAGAGGCAGACGGGGTCGAGGTCGAGGTCTTGGTCGTGATCCTTCATCTCTTCACCCCATCTCCGATTCATCTGACTCTGATCCATCCAGTCATGATCTCTACTAGATCCTGTTTAGCTAGTCTTTTCTTTAGTTTTAGTCTAGGATCTATCTTTTGGGCCATGTAATGATGTTGACTGATTGACTTTTATATTTCGGTATATGTATTGGAACAACTATGTGGTATCAGTCACTTTTTGATTATATATATATACTCTTTGACTTTCAATGAATGACTTTCAAATTGAGTTGCTTTTAATCATGTGCATGCAAAATAACTCATATCCATGATGTAAAATACTATGAATTGCAATATGGTATCCAATTGGTATATCCCTTATGTTTGCTGTATTCAGGGGGAGTAAAATAATTTTTATAAAATTAATTCCATCAAAAGAAAGAAATAGAGAAAATATATTCAAAAAAAAGGAGGGAGTAAATAATTTTTTGTTGATGCTGTCAAAAAGGGAGAGAAATTAAAGAATCAAAAGCAAAATGTTAAGCAAATGAGCAGATTTTCAAATTTTTAGGCATGCTCTGATACCAAAATTAAATAATCAAATAAGCAAATGAGCAAATGAGATATTTTTAAATGAGCAAGGAGCAAATTTTCAAAATTCTTAGGCAAATTCTGCTTTGCTCTGATAACAAAAATTCTGCTCTAATACCAAAATTAAATAATCAAATGAGCAAATTTTCAAATTCTTAAGCAATAGGCAAATTGTTAGGCAAATGAGCAACACAAGCAAATGGGCACTTGTATCACGTGCCAAAGAATCAATCTTCTTTTCAAGCAAATGCACTTATAAGTAATTTTCAATTTGGTAGCAAATTTGCAATTTATCTTCAAACTACCTATGATGCATTTCATTCCTTTGAAAGTCAAGCTCAATGTTTCATATATATGCTTTTGCTTAAGTATTTTATCATCATCAAAAAAGGAGAGATTGTTGCTCCTTGGATTGATTTTGATGATTACAAAGTATTTGAAGGGGTACAAATGATCTTCGCTTGAAAAAGACTTATTACTTTTCAGGGGCAAAATCATAATTTTATCAAATCCTGATTTGAAAGCATCAAGTGATAGAACAAAAGATTTGTGATCCATTGGTGAAAACTTTATTATTTTTGGACATGTATTTTGAAAGATATCCATATTTGAAAATTTGAGTCGACCCCGTGAGTCGACTCATAGCAAAATGAGCTGATTGGCATGCAGATTTTTTGGCTGGCACAGTCTGTGAGTCGACCCATGAGTCGACCCCCAGGCATGAGTCGACCCATGAGTCGACCCCTGCTATTTTTTAGGCCAAAATTACAGAATCTTTGTTTTCTGCCATTTTCTATAGAGGTCGACCCTATGAGTCGACCCATGAGCATGAGTCGACCCATGAGTCGACCCCTGTGATGGAAAAATTCTGCAACGGCTTATTTTTAACCCATTTTAAGTGTATTTAATGCTCATTTAATGTGGACTAACGGTTCTATTTCAGCCTAGATTGCTCTCCACCATTTCTTAAAGTTATAAAAGGGACAAAAAGGTGGGAATCAACAATAAGAAATTAAGAAGAGAAATTTTTGAAAAGAGAATTTCAAGCATACTTTTCAGCCCTAAGCAAGAGCTCACTCAAAGCATTCAAGAAGCTTTTAATTCAAGCTCACCAACTCCTCAAGTACTCATTCAAGTCTCCAACTACCTAGAGAAAATCGAAAAGAGCCTTCTTCTCTTTGAGTAAAGTGTATTTAAAGCCCCATTCGCTCATTTAAGGTGCTTCTTATGTATTTTCTGTGCTATTGATTGTATTACTCTGTTTGAGTTTTTGTTTTTGTTTTGGAAGGATTCCAAAATAAGGGAAGGTTGATCCGAACCTTGAATCGGAGTATATTGGGTTGGCTTGTACCCGAAAAATAAGTGGACTAGCTTGGGATAGCTAGAGTCGGAGGTTCCGACGAGTGTATTCAAGTTGAATACAAGTTAGTGGATTGGAATTCTCAAGTAGGAGCTTGGGGAGTGGATGTAGGTGCAAGGTTGGCACCGAACCACTATAAATTCTCTTGTTTGTGTTGTGCTTAATTGCTCTTCTTTAGAACTTCTTTATTCTATTGCATTCTTGTATTTAACTATTAGCCTTGAATCAACTATACTCTCCTTATTTATTTAGCTATTGTTAAATAATTTTCATAAGATATAAGTTAAGGTTAAAATTTTTAAAAATCCAATTCACCCCCCTCTTGGGTTTCATAGCTGGGCAACAAGTGGTATCAGAGCCTGGTGCTCTAGCCCTACTTTGATCTAACCAATCAAAGAGCTAAAGATCTATGGCAACTCAAGTTGGCACTTCTCTAGCCGAGGGGCAGTCCACTGACCGACCTCCACTTTTCAATGGGTCCAACTATACCTATTGGAAAGCTCGGATGAAAATCTTCATTCAAGCACTCGACTATGATATGTGGAGTATCATAGTAAACGGCCCTCACACACCCACTAAAATTATTGATGGTGTGGAATCAGCCAAACCCGAAAAGGATTGGGATGAGGTTGATAAGAAAATGGCCCAACTAAATGCTAAGGCTATGAATGTTCTATATTGTGCACTTGATGCTAATGAATTTAATCGTATTTCAACTTGCTTGTCTGCTAAAGAAATATGGGATAGATTAGAAATAACCCATGAAGGAACTAATCAAGTAAAGGAGTCCAAAATTAACATGCTCGTGCATAAATATGAACTTTTTAAAATAGAGCATGATGAGTCTATAACTGAAATATTTACTCGCTTTACTGATATTATAAATGGTTTAAAGAGTCTTGGTAAGTCCTATTCTAATAGTGAGCTTGTAAGAAAGATTCTCAGATCCTTACCAAAAACTTAGGAAGCCAAAGTGACCGCTATCCAAGAAGCCAAAGATCTAAACATCCTACCCTTGGAAGAGCTTCTTGGATCATTGATGACACATGAGCTGAGCATGAAACAACATCAAGAGGAAGAAGTCAAAAAGAAGAGAACAATCATCCTCAAAGCCACAGCTCAACCAGATGAAGAAACTGATGACTCCGAAAATGAAGAGCAGGATGAAGAGATGGCACTCATTACCAGAAGGTTCAAGAAGTTTTTGAGAAAAAAAAAATAAAGAATGAGGAAGAGGCCACTCACAAAAGAGAAACATAGCAAAGAAAAGGATAAAGACCAGCCCCTTATCTGCTATGAATGCAAGAAACCGAGACACTTCAAGTCCGAATGCCCACAATTGAAGAAGGATCCCAAGAAGTACAAGAAGAAGGCCATGATGGCCACATGGAGTGAAAGTGATGACTCAAGCTCCGAAGAGGAAGACTCAACTGAACAAGCCAACTTGTGCCTTATGGCACATGATAATGAGGTAAATTCTGAAACTCCTAGTGACTTTACATTTGAAGAACTGCATGAAGCTTTTTATGATTTAATTGATGAACTAAAGAAACTAGGGATAAAGAACAAAGATCTAAAATAAAAAAATCAATCTTTACTGAAATAAAATGAAAGCATTTCAATTGAGAAATCTATCCTGTTTCAAGAAAATCAAAATTTAAAGAATGAAATTTTCAAGCTAAAATTAATAGTTGAAAAATTCACCTTGAGTTCTAATAAACTTAATATGATTCTTGAAAATTAAAAGGCCGTATATGATAAGACTGGACTTGGATATAACCCCTTGAAGAAATAAAAGTATCTGAAAAATATCTATGTAAACTCTTCAAGTAACAAGTTTTCTAATATTACTTGCTTCAAATATGGTAGGGTAGGACACAAGTCATACACTTGCTTCTCTAGCAAATCTGTAAACTCAAATGTAAAGAAAATATGGGTTCCAAAAGGAACCATTATGACTAACCAAAAAGGACTCAAGAAAGCTTGGGTAGCTAAAGCAAAAAGTTGACTTTTGCCTGCAGGTGTGTCTAGCATCCCAAGGAGCAAACAGGAAATGGTATCTTGATAGCGGATGCTCGAGACACATGACTGGTGATGAATCTCAATTCATCACACTTGATGCTAAAAATGGAGGGATGGTCACCTTTGGAGATAATAGTAAAGGAAAGATATCAGTATAGGTAACATTGGTATCACTCCCTCCAAGTACATTGAAAATATTTTGTTAATAGAAGGTTTAAAGCATAATTTACTAAGCATTAGTCAATTTTGTGATAAAGGATATAAAATTATTTTTGAATCTTCTATTTGCATTGTAGCTAGTTCTATTAATGAAGGCATTAAATTTGTTGGACATAGACATGGTAATATTTATATGGTAGATTTGAATGATCTATCCAAGATAAACATGCAATGCCTAGTATCCTTGAATGCCAAGATTAATGAGACTAGTTGGCTTTGGCATCATAGGCTTGCACATATTAGCATGCATTCACTTTCAAAACTCATTAAGAAGGAATTGGTTCTTGGTTTGCCAAAATTAAATTTTGAAAAGGATAGAATCTGTGATGCATGCCAACTAGGTAAACAAACAAGAGTTTCATTTAAATCGAAAAATATTATTTCAACCTCTAGACCTTTAGAGCTATTGCACATAGATTTATTTGGACATACTAGAACTACTAGTCCAGGAGAAAAATGATATGATTTTGTAACTATTGATGATTTCTCTCATTTTACATGGGTTTTCTTCTTGGCACACAAAGATGAAACTTTTCAAGTTTTCTCTAAGTTTTACCGAAAAGTCACAAATTAGAAAGAATTTTTAATTCAAAATATTCGAAGTGATCATGGAACCGAATTTGAAAATCAAGACTTTGAAAAATTTTGTGATGAAAAAGGAATAGGCCATAATTTTTTTGCACCTAGGACACCCCAACAAAATAGAGTAGTAGAAAGGAAAAATAGAACCCTAAAAGAAATGGCTCGTACCATGCTATGTGAAAGCAACCTTCCAAGATACTTTTGGGCGGAAGCAATTAACACAGCATGTTACATTTTAAATCGTGCTTTAATTAGACAAATTTTAAAGAAAACCCCCTATGAGCTTTGGAAAGGAAGAAAACCTAATATTGCATATTTTCATATTTTTGGTTGTCGATATTTTGTATTAAACAATGGTAAAGAAAGACTTGAAAAATTTGATGCAAAATCCGATGAAGCCATCTTTCTTGGTTACTCCTCCTCTAGTAAAGCTTTTAGGGTTTTTAACAAAAGAATCTTAGTAGTAGAGGAGTCAATACATGTTGTCTTTGATGAAACTAACGATCTTCCTTCAAGAAAGAATGAAGGTGTTGATGATGCAGATCCTCTTATAGAAGGAATGAAGGAGATCATTCTGAAAGATTCAACAATTCAAGATGATGAGGAACATGAAGACAAACAGGATGAGAGAGGTGAAGAACAACAAGAACAACCTGAAGGTACAAATGACCTATCCAAAGAATGGAGGTATGTTCACAATCACCCTAAGGAGCTGATTATTGGTGATCCTATATATGGGGTAAGAACTCATTCTTCACTTAAAGATGCATTCAATCATTGTGCTTTTGTCTCTCATCTTGAACCTAAAACCATCGAAGAAGCTGAAAAAGATTATAATTGGATTAATGCAATGCAAGAAGAACTTAATCAATTTGAAAGAAATAAAGTATAGACTTTAGTATCAAGACCTAAAACTTATTCAATAATTGGCACAAAATGGGTTTTTAGGAATAAATTAGATGAACATGGCAATGTAATAAGAAAAAAAGCAAGATTGATTGCTAAAGGTTATAATCAAGAAGAAGAAATTGATTTTGATGAGACCTTTGCACCTATTGCTAGATTAGAAGCAATTAGACTTCTACTTGCATATGCTTGCTTTATAAAATTTAAATTATTTCAAATGGATGTCAAAAGTGCCTTTTTGAATAGATATATTGCTGAAGAAGTCTATGTAGAACAACCCCTAGATTTTGAAAATCATACTTTTTCTAATCATATTTTTAAATTAAATAAAGCTCTATATGGTTTGAAACAAGCACCCAGGGCTTGGTATGAAAGGCTAAGCAAATTCTTTCTTAATAATGGTTTTTTAAGAGAAAATATAGACACAACACTTTTCATTAAAAGAAATAAAGATGATATATTAGTTATACAAATATATGTTGATGACATTATCTTTGGGTCTACTAATGAATCTCTTTGTCAAGATTTTGCAAAGCTCATGCAGGGGGAGTTCGAGATGAGCATGATGGGAGAACTTACTTTCTTCCTCGAACTCCAAATCAAACAAACAAAAGAAGAAATCTCCATCACCCAAAGCAAGTACATAAGAGAATTACTCAAAAGATTTGGAATGGAGAACTCCAAAGCAATTGGCACACCCATGAGCCCTTCATGTAAGCTTGACAAGGATGAAGAAGGTAAAAGTGTAGACTTAAAATTTTATAGAGATTTGATTGGCTCTCTACTGTATTTAACTGCTAGCAGACCTGATATTATGTTTAGTGTTTGTCTTTGTGCTCAATTTCAATCTAATCCTAAAGAATCTCACTGGAATGCTGTTAAAAGAATCCTTAGATATTTGAATGGTACTCAAACTCTAAGATTATGGTACTCTAAGGACTCATTAATTGATTTAATAGGATATTCAGATGTTGATTTTGCTGGATGTAGATTAAACAGAAAAAGTACTAGTGAAACTTGCCAATTTCTTGGAGTTAACCTAATCTCCTGGTTTAGCAAGAAATAAAATTCGGTAGCACTGTCTACGGTCGAGGCCGAATACATTGCAGCTGGAAATTGTTGTGCTCAAATCTTGTGGATTAAGCAATAACTCAAAGATTTTGGTATCAAACTTAATGAAACTCCCATAAGATGTGATAACACTAGTGCCATAAATCTTACTAAAAATCCAATTCAGCATTCTAGGTCTAAACATATTGAAATCAGGCATCATTTTATAAGAGAATATGTTCAAAATAAAGACATAATTCTTGACTATGTTTGTACTGAAAAATAATTAGCCGACATCTTTACAAAGGCTCTAAGTGAAGATAGATTCTGTGAAATTAGGAGAGAACTAGGAATCTTTGATCCATCTGCTTAAATGTCTCTCCAATCCTAAGGGATCAATGTCAAAAACTCCTTGAACTTAATTCTCACCATTTCTCTTGGGCTTAAAAGCTCAAAATTATCATTCTCATAATTGATCATTGAGCAAATATCCTTCTCCTAAAGTTTCAAAATTTTCAAAAATTGTCTCATCATTTTTCTGAGTTTCAATATGCCATGAGTCGACCCCTAGGGTCGACCCAAGGGCAAACTTGTAGTTTTGGCCAAAATCCCACGGGCTCCTTCTTTTTGTTGAAAATCGATTCTTTGAGCCGACCCATTCCACCATCTTCTTTCTCCCTCCAAAACCTTAGGTCTCTTTTTCTTCCTCTCCAAACCCAAGTCCTTCCCCCAAGATTCTTCTCTCATCACCCCTTACACCTCAAATCGACCCTTAGGAATCGAGCTCTTCCCCTTTTCCTCCCTTGATTGGAATGGATTGAGCGTGCCCTAGATTCTATCCTTCTCTGTCAAATCGGGGTATCACTCCTCCAAAAATCCCTATCCTTCCCCTAAAATCCCTCTATCTCTTCACACATTTGACCTCCTAAGACCCTTGCTTGCTCTGGTGGTGGAAATGGCTTCAAAAATGAAGCTCCCACAAAGAAACAAGTTGGTCCACGAGTTGGAAGAAGGCGTGCGCAGAAAGAGACAGGCTTCTCAGACCTCATCGGCTTCAATCCCTGTTTCGACATCTGCTCCAGATTCTTCTCGATCTCCATTAAGACCCAGTAAATTTTTTTATCTGATAGAAAGGTAGAACTCGGAAAAAATATAGATTTCAGATTTTTTGAAAAAGAGGGGTTCTCTATCGGTTCAAAAATCAAAGATCAAGGTTGGGGATTCTACTGCTCACTTAAAGAAATTACTTATGTAGATTTGGTTAGAGAATTTTATCTGAACTTGAGCTATGGCAATGGAACAGTAACATCCACTGTTAAGGGTATAGATATCTATCTAGATCCTGTACTTTTGAGAGAGATTCTTCATTTACCCTGTGAGGGATACTCAAACATGGAACTCCCAGTCAAGGAAGAAGGAATTAATGTGATTTTAGGAAGAACCTTCTCGGGAAGCCTAAACAAACTAGAAGCCAAGATCCTTTCCATTGAGATGAAGATACTACATCAAATGGTAACCAAGCTTCTCTTCCCTAGAAGTGGTAGACATGACCTCCTCTCAGGCCGAGACATCTGCATCATGTTTCATGTGATTACCCAAATCCTCCTAAACTTTCCAGCATTAATGATACAAGCTATGAGGGAAATCCTGAATAGATCCAAGGCACATCTGCCTTTCGGTATGGCCCTCACTTTGGTATTCAGGAGGTTTGGAGTTAGTTTTGAGGGAGAGACTGTAGCTAGGCTTTCTCACTCTGACACCATCAACCAACATACTTTGCACCGCATGGGATTTACTAAGACAGATGGTGGTTGGACTAAAGGTGTAGAAGAGAGAGCTGAGGATAGAGCTGAGGAAGAAGGACCATCGTCACCCCTCCATGATCTCAGGGCAGCATCTCCAGACATTCAGTTCGTTTCAGATCTCGAGGATAATACTTGCGATAGCAGCACATCTAGATTATGAATCTGACAATTGGATGTGAAAATAGTATTCCTAAATGGAGAGCTAGAAGAAGTGTATATGATACAACTTGAAAGTTTCATATCTACAGATGAGTCTAAGATATGCAAGCTTCAAAGATCCATCTATGGACTTAAGCAGGCATCTTAGAGTTGGAATATGCATTTTGATAAAGTGATCAGAACGTATGGCTTCATTAAGAATGGAGAGGAACCCTGCCTATACAAATGGGTTAATAACAGTGTGGTAGTATTTCTTATTTTGTATGTCAATGACATTCTCTTAATCGGGAATGACATCCCTGTATTATAGAGAATAAAAGTTTGGTTGTCATCACAGTTCTCCATGAAAGACTTGGGAGAAGCATCCTTCATCCTTGGGATGTAGATCTATAGAGATAGATCTAAAAGATTACTTGAATTATTCCAGTCATCGTACATTGATACTGTGCTGAAAAGGTTCAGCATAGAGAATTTCAAGAAAGACTATCTTCCGATAGGCCATAAAATTTCTCTCTCGAAGAGTGATTGTTCGATAACTCCTCAAGAGAGAGAGCGTATGAGTAGAATTTCATATGCTTCAATAGTAGAATTTGTTATGTATGTCATGAAATGTACGCGATCGAATGTGGCATACTTATTAGGAGTAGTGAGCAGATACCAATCCGATCTAGGTGAGAATCACTGGAAGGTCGTAAAGATCATCCTTAAGTAATTGAGAAATACTAAGGATCAGTGACTTATCTATGGAGAATCTGACCTAAAACTTGTGGGGTTTACAGACTCTAATTTTTAGTTGGATCATGACGACAGCAAAAGCGTGTTGGGATATATTTATACCATGAATGATGGAGCAATCTGCTGAAAAAATTTTAAGCAGCACACTGTGGCCGACTCTGCTTATGAGGTAGAATATATCTTGGCATCCGATGCTGCCAAGGAAGCTGTGTAGCTACGAAAGTTCATCAACGAGCTCGGAGTGTCACCCTCCTTTGATGGCCCCATCTTGTTGTACTGCAACAGTACTGGTGCCATTGCTCAAGCAAAAAAATCGAAGTCACATCAGTGGATCAAGCATATTTTACGTCGCTACCACATGGTCTGAGAGATTGTGGATCGAGGTGACGTCGAGCTTCAGAAAATCGATGGAAAGGAGAATCTAACCGACCCATTTACTAAAGCCCTCAGTGTCAAGGAATTTGAAGATCACAAATCAAAGATGGGTATACGATACTGCACCGATTGGTTTTAGTCCAAGTGAGAGTTGTTGAAAATTGTGTTCCAAAGCCAATCATCAGTCTGTTGATGGTTGTGCTTATAATTGTAATTGTATATGAATTATTGAATTAGTAAATATTATTTAGTTTTTTCATCACTGTGTACATCTCAATTTGAACTCCTGTTATGTGATGAAGTTCTTAGAACTATTTGATTCGATATAGGAGGATATATCGTTTAATCTTTAAATGAGTTCGTGACCAAATGATATGTTATTACTAGGATGGTAGACATATCAAGTGTAGGTCGTTGTATGCCATATAGGTTGGTTATCCTCTTAACCAAGGAGCGTGAAGATGCTGGTATGGTATGCAGATGAAATATAAGAGTATATTTCACTAAACGTGACCAAATTTGGAGTACTCTGCTGTCAAGAGTCACTCCAAAGGGATATAGATATAAGTGTCTCTTTGACCTGGATCACCACGATGACTTGCAAGTAACTTATTATGCTTTGGTGCTAGACTATTTGAATTTTTAATTCAGCGATGAAAGATTTCTGGGCATAGTCAAGTATTTGTGAAGTCGGTATGTGAGTCAAGATGGAATTGACCTCTCCGAATAAGTAGGAGTTAATGTATAAGTGTATTTCAATTCAGTAAAATCTTGGCTAGGGTAATCTATGTAATGGATTTTAAAAATTAAAATACAATGTGGATGACCATATCAGGATTGGCAGTTAAATCTTAGGTCATCTTGAGCATTTGGGTCAAAAAAATTAATTATACAATAACTATATTCAAATAGGTTCTTGAGTGTTGCTTAGCATACTTTCGACCTATCCGGACGTCGGATACCATTGCTAGATGGTTACTCCGATTGATATAGAAATCAGTTCCTGTACTATCAACTTAGATTCAAACCTATGGGGTCACACATATTAAAAGTTCTTCTCCGATCACATGGCTCATCTGAAGAGTTTCAGTCAACGGAGACTCTGATAAAGAGTCCCACTTGACGGGGACTCTGCTGAAGAGTCCCACTGGACGGGGACTCTAGAGAAGAGTCCCACTAGATTTAGACTCTATCTTTAATGAAGAATTAATTAGTGATTAGATTACTAATTAGCTTAATTTTATTGAGTATTAAAATCTAGATCAAGTTTGATTAAATTTGATTCAATCAGATCAAGTCTGATTAGGTTATGAGTGACCTAATCGGTAAGAAAGAAATGATCCTGATTTGATCAAATTTATAACTCAATTAATTTATTGGTTTGATTAAATTTAATTGATGTTATGAGAGCCTAATTAGATTAGATTCATCATATTTTATTTTGATCTAATTAGATTGGATTTGAAAGAAATCCAATTGGTTAAACCCTAAAGTCCCAAATGAGTAGGACTCTATCCCTTGCACCATCTAAATTGTCTCACACATTTTTTCACCATACAAAATTAGTTTGTACATGAGAAAACTATAAAATAATCTTTCTTTTGTCATTCATTAAGATAGAAATTGGTTAGTTTTGATTTGAATTCAAATTAGTTTGAATTTCAACTTAAAACCTTATCCATATCCTTCCACACGTTGACTGCTTTTGAAGGGATCTATTGTGTATGAGAAAAGGAGATCTTTTCAACTGATTTTTATGCCCAATTTTCTTTGATAAGTCTCTCTTTAAGTTAGATAAGGGTGAGAAAAAGTTAGAGTCAAATTAAAATTCAAAAGAGTTTGAATTGTAACAAATTTCAGCCCTTATCCTGTTTTATCTGGTTTGTGCGATAACCATAAAAAGGCCATAATTTTGTGTGTCAAAAAAAAGAGAGCTCTTCACCATGAGATACCAGAGAGAAAGAGGGTCAAAAATACTTCTTTAAGATATGAGGATTGGGTCGGTTTCCTTCCTCCTTGGCGTGAACAAAAGAGGAGACCGTTCTCCTCTTGGGTGAAAGACCTAGAACTGTTCTAGATTTTTGGGTGAGAACAAAATCAAAGAGAAGAGAGTCTTCATATAAATTTTTTTCACTATTTAGTATCTTTTTTCGATCCATCTTCAATGTCAAAAAGATTTAAGGTGATCGAAGAAGGAGATCAAGTTAGATCTGCCATCAGAAGCCGACTGCGTGAGCTAGCACTCCCACGGAGGGCTGATCGGTTTGAGAGGCTTCGTGTGGACCATCCGTAGAGGTCGGATACTATGCGGCTACTCGACATCAGTGAGAGCTTCATACTATACTTACCAGCAGTAGAGATCATCAACCCACAAAAAGGTGATGAGTTCTGAACTCTACTGACATAATCTAAAGGTTAGATCAAATTCAGGGCATCGATGTGATTGATGCAATTTTTTATTTTATTTTAGATTTTATATATAAATTTTTTATGTCATAGATCTTTAATGATAGTTTAAATCTAATCTAAGGTATGTTTAAAATATTAAAATATTTAATCTTTTATTATTTCACTGTAAAATTTTAAAAATACATGCTTTGAACTATCTATTTTTTCTTTAGATTCTGCTTGATATTGGTATTTGAGTAGATAATGAATACCGTAGGATCTGAGAGATCTAGAAATAAGATGAAACCAAAGCATATGTGGCACCTTAGATTTGATCATATTGGAGAGGACAGAATAAACAAATTGGAATGGCATGAGCCTTTAGGCTTATCGACTCTCGAGTCATTTCTAGTTTGTAAATTCTATCTTTAGGGATAAATGATCAAACTATCCTTTGTAGGACAAAAGATGAGGACCACTGGGATACTTGATCTGGTATATACTGATGTGTGTAGCCTATTTGATGTGCAAGCTAGGGGTGGTTACCTTTATTTTATTACTTTTACCGATGACTTTTCACGATATAGGTATATATGTGAGATACAAATCTGAAGCCTTGAAAAAGTTCAAAAAATTTTGATATGAGGTAAAAAAGCAAACTAGAAAATCCTTAAGGTTCTTTGATGAGATCGAAGAGATGTATTCCTTAATAGAACTTTCTAACCCATCTCAATGAAAATGACATAGTTTCATAATGGACACTTTCTGGTGCACCTGAAGGGGTGTCGAAATGGATGAAAGGGATCCTATTTGATATTGTCTAATTCATGATGAATATCATTGATCTTCCCTTATATCTTTAGGGATAAGGTTTACTGCTGAATAATTTTCTCCTATCATGCCATATGAGATGTGACATGATAAGGATATCCGGCCCATGTCAAGTGGCAATAGGCGAACAAGTTAAAGATTAGATCTATGAGAGCTCATTTCTAAGGTATCCTAAAGAATTTAGGGCATACTACTTTTACTTCCTAAGGGATCACAATTTGATTGTAACCCAACATGCTATGTTCTTGGAGAAATAGTTTATCTAAGATGAAGATAGTGAGAGAAAAATTGAGCTAAAAAAAAAATCTCTAAAGAAAAATGAGCCATAGAACCTATAAGAACTGATTCATAATTGAGTCAGTATATGTAGTACCTCCTTCACCTTATAGGTCGAGTAATATCTCTCATCCTACTGAAAGATACTTAGGTTATCTAATAGAGGTTGCAGAGAAAATGTTTCTCATAAGAGATAGGGAATATAGAGATGATCCCAAAACTACTACGAGTCAAAGTTAAACATCAATTTCAAGAAGTGGTTGAATGCAATGAAGTCAAAAATTGACTTGATGCATTCTAATCAAGTCTAATCCTTAATGGATCCATCAGTAGGTATGGTACTTATTGGATGTAAATGGATCTATAAAAAAAAGAGATATAAAGATAAAGACCTTTAAAGTAAGCATCTCAGAATAAGAGTACTTAATGCGATCAAATCATTTGATCTCATCAAGAACAAGAGGAAACATGTGTTTATAATATGGATCAGTGGAACTATTATTATATTCTTTGTATTGTATATATGTGGATTTCATTCTCTTGATTGGAAATTCTCATACTGACTATGGTTAGAATATGGTTATCCAAAGAAATTCTCTATAAAAGACTTTTGGAAAATATCCTATATAAGTCTATGGGATAGATATAGGTCTATGAGATAGATCTATTAGGATGCTAGTTTCACAAAAGATATATATAGAAGATGTGCTGAAGGGATTCAGCATGAAAAATACTAAAAGAGTTTCTACTTCTTTGGCATGGGATTAATCTCTATGAGAAGATGTGTAGAGATATAGTATATGAACTAGATGTCTTATGCTTTAGCTAGTGGGAGTCTCATATACACTATATACTGACCCGATATATCTTTGCTGTAAGTGTCACGAGCAAATAATGGTTAAATCCAGACTGAGAGTAATGGATAGCTGTGAAAATATTTTTAAGTACCTAAGAAGCACTTAGGATATGTAAATGATCCTTGAAGGGAATCAAAGTTAAGGGTAAAAGGATACAATGAATCAGACTTTATGTCTGATATTCATGGTAAAGAGTCAACATCGAGAAAAGTATTTCCTTATGCAACATAGTTCGATAAATTGAAAAAATTTCAAACAATCGATCATTGCAAATTTCAGAAGCCATGTATGTCACTGCTTATGAGTGTTGAAAATTATATCTCAAAGCCAATCATTAGTCTGTTGATGGTTGGACTTATCATTGTAATTATATATGAATTATTGAATTAATAAATGTTACTTGATTTTTTCATCACTGTGTATATCTTATTTTGAACTCCTGTCATGTGATGAAGTTCTTAGGACTATTTGATTCGATATAAGAGGATATATCATTTAGTCTTTAAACCTTAAGTTAATAACCAAATGATATACTATTATTAGGATGATAGCTATATCAAGTATATGTCATTGTGTGCCATGTACATTGGTTGTCCTCTTAATCAAGTAGTGTAGAGACACTGGCATGACATGCAAGTGAGACGTAGGAGTACATCTCACTAAATGTGATCAACTGCTGAGCACTCTACTGTCAAAAGTAGCTCGCGAAGGATATAGGTATAAGTGTCCCTCTGATCTGAGATTACCATGGTGACTTGTAAGCAACTTACTATGCTTTAGTGTCGGACTACCTGAATTTTTAATTCAGTGATGAAAGATTTTTGGGCACAGTCAAGTACTTACGAAGTCAGTGTGTGAGTCAAGCTGGAATTAATCCCTCCGAATAAATAGGAGTTAATGTATCGGTGTATTTGAATTCAGTAAAACCTCGACTAGGGTAATCCATATAATAGATTTCAAAAATTGAAATACAATATGGATGATCATTTTAGGATTGACAGTTAAATCCTAGGTCACCTTGAGTATTTGAGTTAAATGGATGAATTATACGGTAACCATATGCCAATAGATTCTTGAATGATGCTTTACAATCTTTTGATCTATCCGGACATCGGTATCATTGCTAGATGGATACTTTGATTGGTATAAAAAGATTATTCCTGTACTACTGACTTAGGTTCGAACCTATAGGATCACACTCAAAAGAAATTTCTAATTGATCATATGGCTGATTAATGATTAAGAATCGTTCTAGGATAAAACAATCAATTCGATTGATGATTAACCCTGTGTAAAAGTTATAATAATCAATTTATCAATTATTGATAAATTATAAGAGGATTAATTAGTAATTAGATTGTTAATTAGCTCAATTTGATTGAGTATTGAGGTTTGGATCAAATCTAATTGAATTGGATTCAATTTGGTTTAATCCGATTATGTTATGAGATGACCTAATTGCTAAGAATATTTGATTCCTGATTTGATCAGAACTTGAGCTCGATTAATTTTTGATTTGATTAAAATTTAATTGAGACTATTTACTATTTTATTAAATTAGGTTTAGTAATTTAATTGGGTCTAATCTAATTCAGTTGGGTTAAGAACCTAATTGGATGAGAAATCAATTCCGAATTCAAAACCCTTGCACCTCCTTTCTCTGCGCCCTCAATTCTTCACACGAAAAATTTTTTGCATGAATTTTTTCTCATGCCTAAAAGTAGTTCTATGCCCACATCTAATCTATTTTTGAATTAAAAATTGGTTGGTTTAAATTTGAGTTCAAATGGATTTGAATCTGAATAAAAATCTAGAGTCCAAATCGAGTTAGACTCTTCCCTTCATGCCACCACTTTTGTCCACACAAAAAATATTTTTGCATGGAATTTTTTATGCCATTCTGATGCTGGTCACCTACTCTCTAAGTTTCTAAGATTAGAATAAAGTTTGGTTCAAAGTTTAATTAAAATTTAATTTGAATCGGTGATAAGGATCAACCAATGTTTAAACTTAAACCAAACTACCTAAATCTTATCCTTATCTTTCATGGGATGCTACCCTTAAGAAGGGATGGTTTTTGTGTGACAAAAAGATAATTTTTTGGTATGAGAAATCTCAAAGTTGGGGTGTGAAAACCTGAGAGTGGGTTAGGCTTCCGTGCATGAGAAACAGAGGAAGTGATCTTCCTCTTGGGCGTGAGGTGGGTTCTAGGGTTTCGACTTTAGATTTTGTGAGAAGAAAAAATACAAGAGTTAGTCTTGTCCAATCTCCCACACCCACCACCTTTTCATAAAGCTTCATCTTCTGATTTAGGAGAGTCTAATGATCCAAAGAAAGGAGCTTGGATCAACCATCCAAAGCCTTCGACGTGAGCTAGCACTCTCGAAAAGGATGATTCGATCAGAGCTTCGAGTGGATGATCTGTAGAGGTCGGACAATCTGTGCAGCTGCTCGATATCAGTAAGAGTTTCATACCATATCTATCAGCAGCAGAGATCATTGACCCATAATAAGGTGATGAGTTCTGAACTCAATCGATGTGATCTAAAGGGTAGATCTAATTCAGGGCATCGATGTGATCGATGCAGTTTTTATTGTATATTAGATTTTGTATGTATAATTTTTATGTCATAGATCCTTTATGGTAGTTTAGATTTGATCTAAAATATATATAAAAAATTAAAATATTTAATCTTTTATTTTTTTATTATAAAATTTTAAAAATATATGCTTTGAACTATCTATTTTTTTTTCAAATGGTATCATCATGTTGGCTAGGTAAGTGAGATCGTTGGGAGGGATTAAGATTAACTGATCAAGTCTTTTCTCATCTCTCAATTCAACTAATTAAATTCTCTAAAATTATTAAGTTTCTAAAAATAAAATAGTTATGATGATAACTAGATCATAGCCTCCCATTCAGTTAGATGATAATGAGTCCAACAGTTTAGATGATCATTGGAGGTGCCACACACCTGGTACTCATCTGGCTGTCGAAATTATCGTTCATAATATATTGATTTAGTTATGTCTTTCTGATGATGGTCAGGTTGGCCGAGCTACATTCGGGCCTGGTCACTCGTTTGTCAGATAGACTAAATTCTGACATGTTAATGGTTGGACCTAACTAAAATTTTTAGTGGAGGTGCCACATGCCTGCTGAAGAGGTGTCTAGGGCAAAATTAAATGTTAAAAATTATTTGATAAAATAATTGGTTAAGAATCTACTTGTGGGTGCATGGGGGTTGGTCGAGCCATACTCGAGCCCATGTGCAGCTTCTGTAGATTCTAGTATCCACTAAGAAATTAGTGTAATTTTTCAAATTAGAGGTAGAGGTTATCAATTCGAATAAAATAGTGAGAGAATCTTTAGACTAAAATTCATATTTTTAGGCTTAATCAATTTATATACTAATTAGGCTTTAGTTTTTCTTTTATAGTTATGGCCGTCTCCTTGTCGCTCTGATCACTATTAGATAGTGATAAATTGATGGGACCAAATTTTAATAGTTGGTATCAAAAGCTCAAAATAGTCCTGAAGCATGAATAGATCTTGTACGTGTTGATAGATCAGGCACCTGAGCCAGCTTCAAATGCCCATAGTATGGTCTGAGAAACTTATCAGAAGTGGCTCAATGATCGAACTACAATTCGTTGTATTATACTGGCGGCAACGATAATGAGTTCAACCATCATTTTGAGAATGTTCAATCACAGGACATGTTGTAAATGTTGAATGAGTCCTTTGGCACACCCGACGATGTTGAGAGACACAAGACTAGTTGTGCATCTTTAATGCTCGAATGAGGGAAGGAGTATCAGTCACTGATCATGTACAGTACATGATCGAGATGATTGAGCACTTGAGCAAGCTCCACTTTCCCCTACATGAGCAGTTGGAGAAGAATACCTTTCTGAACTTTGTGCCCAAATCCTACCTCCCATTCCTTACTCATTATCGAATGACAAAACTTACAGTCAACTACCATGGTTTGCTGAGATTACTATAGAATTTGAGAAAGATCACCAGCTCCACAAGAAGTCGGTGAATATTATAGGAGGGTCTTCTTCTAGACATCGACCCTTTAAGAAAGGAAAGAAGAATAAGAAAAGAGTGTAAAGTTCTGAGGCACCCAAGCCCTGTCAGATCAAAAAATCTAAGTCTGATCAGAATCAGGTAGAATGCTTCTACTATAAGAAGCAGGGGCACTAGAAGAGGAACTGTCCTCAGTACATTGCCTCTCTGAATCTGAACAGATTGAGAAAGAAGCAAGTTGTTACTGAATAAATAATTATATGATAACATCTTATAATTTCTCAATTTATAATTCTACTACCTGGATATTAGATATCGAAAGTCTTTTTAATATTTACAATTCGTTGCAAGGTCTGCAGGTCAGTAGGAGATTTGAAGAAGGTGAAAAATTTTTGAATGTCAGAGATAGAAGACCAGTTCTAGTTCTAGCATTAGAAATTATTAACCTTGTATTCAAGTCTAATGTAATTGTTCTTAGTGAATATCACTTTTGTCTTTCTTTTTTATTGAACATTATCTCTGCAGGCCTCTTAGCCATGTACGATTATGAAATTTCAATAAAAAGAGATAATTTTAATATCATTATGAATGGTATTAATGTGATGAATGGATAGCTGAATAATGAAATTTATATTTTGTCACAATCTATTAATATAATGTACACGTTCAGTAAACGTCCAAGAATTAGTGATGTCTCCGATATCTATCTTTAACACCGTAGGTTAGGTCATGTTAATAAGAACAGAATAAATAGGTTGACACAAGAGAAAATCTTGAAGTCAGTGATTGTGAATCACTTTCAATTTATGAGTCTTATTTTGTGAGAAAATGATCAAGTCACTTTTTATTGAAAAAGGTGAGCAAGCCAATGAAGTTCTAGGTCTGATACATACTAATATATATGGACCGATGAACATCAGTGTCAGAGCTGAATATTATTATTTTATTATATTTACAGATAATCTATTGAGGTATGGACACATCTATTTAATGACACATAAGTCAGAATCATTTAAAATATTCAAATGATTCCGTAATGAAGTAGAGAAACAAACTGAAAAGAGTATTAAAACTCTTCATCTGATTGAGGAGGAGAGTACCTCTCCAGTGAGTTTCTGACATGCTTAGAAGAGAATAAATTATCTCACAATGGATCCCTCTTAGAATACCACATAATGGTGTGTCAGAAAGGAGAAATTGAATCCTGTTAGACATGATTCGATCTATGATGGGCTTTACAAGTTTGTCGATCTCTTTTTGTGGATATGCACTCAAGTCAGCTTGTTATATTTTAAATAAATTTCAAATAAGTTCGTAAGTAAAAACCACATAAGATGTGGATAGGATGTAAGCCAGTACTCTCTCACTTTAGGATTTGGGGATATCTGGTTTATATCAAATGTTTGAAAATTGACAAGCTTGGATCTAGATCTGACAAATATCTATTTGTAGTGTATCCAAAGGAGACCAAGGGGTATTACTTCTATCTTGCTGATGAGCAAAAGGTGTTCGTTAGCAATAGGGTAGTCTTTTTAGAAAAAGAGTTCTTTGGGGAAGAAACTAATACCTCAAAGATTGAACTTGATGAAGTTCGATCGGTAGAAGAAGCGATACAATCTAGTAGACCAATAGAGTCAAATTTGATTAGATCAAATCTAGAATCTATTGTAGAAATATCTTTAAGGAGATCAGTAGAGTACCGCATCAACCAGATAGATACTATGATTTTTTGGTCCGGAACGGTGATCCATTGAACTCGATGAGAACAATGAGGATTTGATCACCTATATAGATGCGATGAGAGGTCTGACTCTGATAAGTGATTGAAAACCATGAAATTCAAAATGAGTCCATGAAGGTCAATGATGTATGGACATTGGTTGACCATCTGAAGGGGTAAAACCCATAGGGTGTAAGTAGATCTTCAAAAAGAAGAGAGGCGTAGACGAAAAGGTGGAGATCTATAAAGTCTGTCTGATTGTCAAAGTTACTGTCAGTATTTGGTATTGACTATGACGAGATATTTTTTATGTGGCAATACTCAAGTCCATTCAGATTATGCATGCAATAGCAGCATATTTGGACTATGAAATCTGACAAATGGATGTGAAACAGCTTTCTTAAATGGAGAGCTAGAAGAAGAGTGTATATGATACAACTTGAAGTTTCATATCTACAGATGAGTCTAAGGTGTGCAAGCTTCAGAGGTCTATTTATGGACTTAAGCAGGTATCTCAAAGTTGGAACATACGTTTTGATAAAGTGATCAGAACGTATGGCTTCATTAAGAATGGAGAAGAACCTTGTATATAGAAGTGGGTTAATAACTCTGTGATAGTATTTTTTATTTTATATGTAGATGATATTCTCTTAATCGGAATGACATCTCTGTATTATGAAAAATAAAAGTTTGGTTGTCATCACGATTCTTCATGAAGGACTTGGGAGAAGTGTCCTACATCCTTGGGATGAAGATCTATAGAGATAGATTTAAAAGATTGCTTGAATTATCTCAGTTCACGTATATTGATACTATGCTGAAAATATTCAGTATGAAGAATTTTAAGAAAGGCTATCTTCCGATAGGCCAAAATTTTTTTTTTCAAAGAGTGATTGTCCTACAACTCCTCAAGAGAGAGAGCATATGAGTAGAATTTATATGCTTTGGCAGTGGGATCTATTATGTATGCCATGATATATATGAGATCGAATGTGGCATACTCATCAGGGGTAGGAGCAGATACCAGTCCGATTCAGATGAGAACCATTGGAAGGTTGTAAAACCATCCTTAAGTATTTAAAAAATACTAAAGATCAATGGCTTATCTATGGAGAATTTGATTTAAAACTTATGAGATTTATAGACTTCAATTTTTAGTTAGATCATAACGACAGCAAGAGTGTGTCGGGATATATTTATACCCTGAACGATGGAGCAGTCTGCTGGAAGAGTTCCAAGCAGTACACTATGGCCGACTCTACTTACGAGGTGGAATATATCACGGCATGTGATGCTGCAAAGAAAGCTGTATGGTTATAAAAATTATCAACGAGCTCGGAGGGGCAACCTCCCTTAATGACCCCATCTTGTTGTATTGTGACAGCACTGGCGTCATTGCTCAAGCGAAGGAATCAAAGTCACATCAACAGATCAAGCACATTCTGTACCGCTACCATCTAGTCTGAGAGATCATAGATCGAGGTGACGTTGAGCTTCAGAAGATCGACGGAAAGGAGAATCTAGCCGATTTATTTACTAAAGCCCTCGGTGTCAAGGAGTTCGAAGATTATAAATCAAAGATGGATATACGATACTATACTGCTTGGCTTTAGTCCAAATGAAAGTTGTTGAAAATTATCTCAAAGTCAATCGTCAGCTTATTGATGGTTGAGCTTATCATTATAATTGTATATGAATTATTGAATTAATAAATATTACTTAATTTTCTCATTACTGTGTATATCTTATTTTGAGCTCCTGTCGTGTGATGAAGTCCTTAGGACTATTTGATTCGATATAGGAGGATATATTGTTTAGTCCTTAAACTTTAAATTTACGATCAAATAATACACTATTATTAAGATGATAGCTATATCAAGTATAGATCATTATGTGCCATGTACATTGGTTGTCCTCTTAATCAAGGAGTGTGGAGACACTGGCATGGCATGTAAGTAAGACGTAGGAGTACATCTCACTGAACATGACAAACCACTGAGCACTCTGCTATCAAGAGTAGCTCACGAAGGATATGGGTATAAGTGTCCCTCCGACCTGAGATCACTATGGTGACTTGCAAGTAACTCATTGATCTTTGGTGCCGGACTATCTGAATTTTTAATTCAGTGATGAAAGATTTTTGGGCACAGTCAAGTACTTGCGAAGTCGGTGTGTGAGTCAAGATGAATTGACCCCTCTAAATAAGTAGGAGTTAATATATCAGTGTGTTTCAATTTAGTAATACATTGGCCGGAGTAATCTATGTGAAAAAATTAAAATATAATGTGATGATCATATCAGGGTTGACAGTTAAATCTTAGATCACCTTGGGCATTTAGGTCAAAGAGATGAATTATACGGTTACCATATGCCAATAGATTCTTGAATGATGCTTTGCAATCTTTCGATCTATCTGGATGTCAGGTATCATTGTTCGATGGTCACTTTGATTGGTATAGAAGATTGTTCCTGTACTATCATTTAGTTTCAACCTATAGGGTCACACTCAAAATAAATTTCTAACTGATCGTATGGCTGATCAACGATTAAGAATTATTCTAGGATAAAATAATCAATTTGATTGATGATTAATCCTATGCAAAAGTTACAATAAATCAATTCGTCAATTGTTGGTGAATTATAGGAGGATTGATTAGTAATTAGATTGTTAATTATCTTAATTTGATTGAGCATTGAGATTTGGATCAAATCTAATTGATTAAATTCAATTTAGTTTGATCCGATTAGATTATGAGATGACCTAATCGCTAAGGGTGTTCGATTCCTAATTTGATCAGAACTTGAGCTCAATAAATTTTTGATTTGATTAGAATTTAATTAAACTATTTATTATCTATTAGATTAGGTTTAGTAGTCTAATTGGGTCTAACCTAATTTGGTTGGCTTAAGAACTTAATTGGATGAGAAATCAATTTTGAATTCAAATCTCTTGTGCCTCCTTTCTCTATGCTCTCTATTTCTTCATGCGAAATTTTTTTTGTGTAAATTTTTTCTCATGCCTAGAGAAGTTCCATGCCCACATCTAACTTTTTTTGAATTAAAAATTTATTGGTTTGAATTTGAGTTCAAATAGATTTGAATTTGAATGAAAATCTAGAGTCTAAATCGAGTTGGACTCTTCCCTTCATGCCACCACCTTTCTCCATGCAAAAAGTATTTTATATAAAATTTTTTATGCCATTCTGATGCTGGTCAACCACTTTCTAATTTTCTAAGATGTGGATAAAGTTTGGTTCAAAGTTTAATTCAAATTTGATTTGAATTGGTGATAAAGATCAACCAAATTTGAACTTGATCCAAACTACGTAAATCTTATCCTCATCTTTCATGGGATGCCACCCTTAAGAATGGATGGTTTTTATGTGACAAAATGAGAGTTTTTTGATATGAGAAACCTCAAAGTTGGGGCATGAAAATCTGAGAGTGGGTCAGACTTCCGTGCGTGAGAAACAAAGGAAGTGATCTTTCTTTTGGGCATGAGGTGGGTTTCAGGGTTTCAACTCTAGATTTTGTGAGAAAAAAAAATATAAGAGTGAGTCTTGTCCAATCTCCCACACCACCATCTCCTCATAAAGCTTCATCTTCTAATCTAGAGAAGTCTGGATGATCCGAAGAAAAGAGCTTGGATCAGCCATCCAAAGCCTTCGACGCGAGCTAGCACTTCGAAAAGGATGATTCAATCAGGACTTCAAGTGGATGATATGTAGAGGTTGGATGATCTGTGTGGCTGCTCGACATCAGTGAGAGCTTCATATCATACCTATCAACAGTGGGGATCATCAACCAACAAGAAGGTAATGAGTTCTGAACTCAATCGATGTGATCTAAAGATTAGATCTGATTCAGGGCATCGATGTGATCGATGCAGTTTTTATTTTACATCAGATTTTATATATAAAATCTTCATATCATAGATCTTTTATGGTAGTTTAGATCTAATCTAAAGCATATATAGAAGATTAAAGTATTTAATCTTTTATTTTTTAGCTATAAAATTTTAGAAATACATACTTTAAACTATCTATTTTTTCTTTAATGAGGAGACAAGGAAGTCATTCTGGTTAAAACAGGTTTGTTGCAGAACTGGTGTGATGTCATCAAATAGCACAACACTATATTATAACAACAGAGATGGCATTGCTTTAGCTAAGGAGCCTAGGTCTCACCAGAATTTCTAGCACATAAGAGCGATTATTTATGATTATTTTTAGAAGTAAAACTTCAAGAATCAGAGTAGACCTCACAAAAATATGGTGCACCCACATACTAAACCATCTTACTAGCAAAGGATCAAAGCACATCTTGAGAAGATGGGGCTTAGGTCTATGGTAGATTGACTTTAGTATAAATAGAAGATTGTTAGATATATGTCCTAGAAGTCAATCGGACTAACACATTAATTCTTTCTATAACATAATTTCGTATATGATCTAATTATTTAGGATAGTTAATTATCATTTATATAATATATGCATCCATGAATCACTCAATGAATTAATAAAATGATGACACATATTCTAAAAAATTGAGAATTTGATGCATATGTCATTGGTGATTAATTCATAAACTGTCTCGACTATAGGATCATTACAGGAACGGTGATCAATCTAGATAGGTTGGTGTATGGATTGCTTTCTTATGATAGATTAGTCTTGAGTTTATAGTGTGGGGATATTGGAGCGAGAGTGCAGATATTTATTAGAGAATAAGAGTATCGAGTATGATTAATATGAGAAGTCATTTGGATGTCTACTCACTCATTAGTGACATTCTCGATGCTGTAGTAGTTTGAGTGGTTCTTTAACCTACGGTGCTTTGACTATTCATAATGAGATATTATAGTTTGACTACATTATAACTCGATTTCTAGCCATATGAAGTTTTGAAGTATATATTAACTATAGTAGATTCATTGTAAGAATAGGATGTGTACCTAGATGAGATCTATCGATCTTTGTAAAGAAAAAAAAATCCTATGCGATTCATAAGACTGAGTTTAGAAAGTCTCTGTCAAAGCAAATATAAATGCTAGAAAAAAATTTACATGAGAATTTATAAATAACTCAGTCAAACCAATCTTGTATATGATAGATGATGAGATTTGATGAGTTTTTCATAACCTCCATTTTGTTGAAATTCATGATAGAAGAACTGAATCACATGTAACTACACCTAGAGGTTCATTACTTTCATTCTGCTAGGTTGCCACTATATACTACTAGATGTCACTAGTAGATCGTGAGATTCATCGAGCATTATCTTGATTATTGATGATCTTTGATGGATAGAGTTGAAATTATTCCAATCCATTAAAAAGAGTTTTAATAATATTTTTGATAGAGATCAAAATATATCTTACTATCAGATAGAATAAACTATGAGATCACATACAAAGATGTCCTGACTAGTCGGGATGTTAAATAGTAATTTTGAATTACAAAAGAATTCAATTATCAATTTGATTGATGATTGAAGTTATATAGAAAAGTTACATGAAAGACTTACTAAGAGTTGTAAGTTATAGGAGGACTAATTTATAAATATTGTTAATTATTTGATTCGATCAAATAATAAGGTTGAATTCTCGTCAAATTAAATCAGATTTAATTTGATTGGATATGGTCTGAGTTTGATTCAGATTGGGTTTCATAAGTCTCAAAGGTTTAGACTCAATCAGATTTTAATTTAAAAAGAAACCTAAACCACCTTGACTCTATCTTTAACAAGGTGATTAACTTGTAGAAGGACTCTTCCAATCCCTCATGGCTCATAAGAAAGCTACAGTGATTTCTTTTGGGCATGGAGAAATTTTAGTGCAAGAAAATATGGCGCATAAACATATGAGGCCGTATAAGAGTCCAAAGAGAGTTGGACTCTCAACAACCCTAACAAACCCTATTTGATAGGAGATAAAAAAAGAGCGTGCCTCCAATCAGATTATGAGAGGCTTAGGAATGAGAAAGATGGGCGTGAAAGAAGATGCTTAATGCACAAAAGAAAAGATGTGGGCATGGGAAAAAGAAAGGGGACACCTCCTCTTTTCTTTCTAACATCAAAGAGTTGATTGTTGAGGGGATGCCTTCCTATCTCTCTCTTTTGTCCAAGAGTTGGACATGGCTTTCTCTCTCCCTTCTCCTCCACAGATGTTCAAGAGTTGGACATATTTTTCATCTCCTCTATAATCAGTCCAAGAGTTGGATGGGAAGAAAAGAAGAAAGATTGGATCTCTTGTTCTTCTTCTTCTTTCTCTTAAGAAGAGAAAGGAAAAAAAAATCAGATTAAATCTGATTTTTTGATCCTTCTATAGATCTTTTTGATTTTTTTGAAAGAGAATCAAAAAAAATAAAAGATTTGACAATCCAAATAGTGATCTCTGTAAGAAAGCTAGCACTTCGATGAGGTTGGGATCTCCTAATCAGATCAGTCTCGTATAGATATCTATAGAGGTCGGACACTTGTGTGGCTTCAAAAAGATCTTGAAGATATCCACAGATCATCAGATCATGACTTCAATGGATCATGAAGATATCTACGGATCATCGGATCGTGGTAAAGATCTACTCGTGCAAAGATAAAAATCAAATTTTTATTTTTGCTTGAATCTTGATCTTGGACATATGATGATCCCGCTTATGTTGAGATATGATCTCTGTGCATGTTTGATCAGATTAGATCTAATTAGAGATTTATTTTAACATTATTTTGACATAAGATTGTCCTAGCATAATATTAATACGTTATGTTGTATGGTTGTCCTAGAATTATGTTGAAAAAATTTTAAAATTCTCTTCCGCTACATATTAAAATTTTTGAAATCTCTGCGTGCATACTGGATCACTATGTGATGGCATTTTCTAACAATATCTAGACTAGATTTTCTTTTCAAATCTTCACTTCTTTGCTTCAAATCATGAAGGTCTTAAGTTCAAAAATTTGAATTTTTTTTGAGAATATAGCCTTTTGAGTAAAGTGACTGAGCACATTGAGGAAACCTATAAAAGTCTCAAGCACATCATTAGTAAATATAATTTATACTCAAACATCTTTAACATTATTAAAATCAATTCTAAGGCTAACAAATACTTAGATCAAGTTGAAGATATTTCTATACGGAACCTTGTTCTTCAAAGAGCCAAAGTATTCAAGCCCATAGAGCAACGCAAGTTGGCACCAAATTGGAAAGGGCCCTATTAGGTCACTAAAATCATTTGACCGTAGCCTATAGAATCGAAGACCTTGATGACACCTCCATTCCTTCGATTTGAAATATTGAGAACTTAAGAATGTACTATCAGTGAGTCTTATATTGACTACTTGATCAATAAAATTCTAATTTTTCTTAGACTCTATACAGGTTCTTTATAAAAGCAACTAAAGAAGAAATCGATTGAGATCGGCCAAAATTGACCCCTCATGAATACCTCAATTGCAGCCAAGGACATTTAAAGAAATGTTCAAAAGTGCTGATGACTCAAAGATACCTGAGCTTTGGCTGGCCCTCAACATATGGAGGTTGAAAAAAATCAAACCTGAGGATATCCAAGTTTTAATCTGGACCACGGATGACTAGGTTCAAAAGAGCTAACCTCTTAGAGATGTCTCGATTTTGACCAAGACCTCCAAATGAGTGCTTGGCAACAAGCTAATCATAAAGAAATATTCCAACCCAAGTCAGGACCTCCACAAACCTAAGTCTAGAACATCTTGACCTCATAAACTTCGCTATAGGTAAGGGACCTAGCTAAGACAACCTCGACCACAATTCCCATCAACTTTTGCCAAGTATCGACTTGATGGGATGTCAGATTAACTTTGGATGTATGTCCGAACTAATGGACTCCGCATCGGATCGACTTTAGATGTGAGTCCAAACTGACGAACTTCACATTGTCAAAATTGGGTGCACGTCTAGACCAATAGACTTTACACCAAATTGACTTCAGACATGGAACTGAAGTGAATAGGTTCGATACTTGTCCAATCCAATGACCTTTACATTGGATCCACCTCAGATGCAAATCCAAACTGGCATGCTTCAGGTCAGATTATCTATACCATGACCTCGAGACTTAACAAAATAACCAACAAATGCATTGGAATAAACACATTGAAAGATGAAGAGGAAAGTTCAATTTATTGAAAAAAAAGTTTATTACAACATGTTGCCCAGCAAGATAATCCAAGAGGGGGGGGTGAATTGGGTTTTCAAAAATTTAAATAAGATATGTGCTATTTTTACAAAATAGTGAAGTATTAAAAAGTGCTGAAAATTATGTGATTAAGTAAACTAAAATGTAAAGAGATGATGATCTAAAGAGCAAGCAAGCACCAAACAAACACCATAATTTTTATAGTGGTTCGGTGCCTCTAGCACTTACGTCTACTCCCAAGATTCACTTAAGAATTTCACTATAATCTGTCCAAAATTATAGTCAGATAGTTTTTTCGGGCTCACTATCCAAAATTAAGTTGGTTTTACACTAGATCACCAACCACAATCTATACAAAGTCAATCCTTGGCTTACAATCTAATTTTCAGACTTGAATGGACCTATTTCCTAGCTTCAAAATCCTATTGAAGCTAGTTACAATGAAAGATGAAAGAAAAGAATAATAGAACACTAAAGCTCCTTTAATGAGCAAATGATTGTCGTTAAAGCTTGAGATTCTTCTTTTGTGAAAGCTTTTCAAGGGATGAGCTTGTCTTCTTGCTGAAAAAATTTTTTTGATTTGATTTTCAAATGGTTGAGAATTGAATGCTCTCTTTTCAATATCTTTTGAATTTTTTTATTTGATTTTTACTTTCTCACCTTGATTATCTTCTCTTGTCACTTCAAATAGTTGTTGGAGATAATAAATCTCTGCTTGAAACCTCAAAAAGTCATTTCTAGCTGTTGGTGCAAAAATCCGCCTGCGCCGGAGAAGCTGGAGTTGTGGGGGTCGCGGTCGCCGCCGGAACCTACAAAAGAAGTCTAAACCGGAGGTGGGGTTGCTCCGGCAAGACCTCCGACACTCAAGTCAGTTCTCTGCCTCAACAAGAATGGAGTGCTCGAATGAAAATTTTAGCAGAGTTTTGAGATAGAAAATAGAGCTTAGAGAATAACGTATTTGGGATCCCCTTTTATAGGCAGAGGGAGCAACAGACTGATAGCGATGTTTGTAACCGTCTGGCAGTGGGCTGCCCAAAAGTTTGTTGCGAAGAGTAGTGGAGTGGACCCGTGGCTATCACCGGGGCGTGCCACGTGGAGTCTGCCATGGGGAGCGGAGCGGCGTCCGTTGTCGCGGCTTGCTAGAGAATGAAAGAATCGCATGGTATCCATCGCAGGAAGTAGAGCAGGATTGTGGCCATTATTGTGGCCTGCCAGGGAGTGATGGAGCCGTGTGGCATCCGTCGCAGGAAGTGGAGCAGTACTGTGGTCGTTATTGCGGCCTGCCAAGGGGTCCAGGCCTATCGGCCAAAGTTCGGCTGGGGTGTCTGGTGGAGAGAGGTGGCTAGCCACCCGTCTGAGAGGAGCTCGAAGTCCGGCTCTCATAGGAGTTCGGATGAAGTCTTCCTTCAGTCAAAGTCGGGGGTGAAGCCCGGCTCCCATAGGAGTCCGGGCGAAGTCCTTGTGCAGCCAAAATTGGGAACAAGGCCCGGCTCCCGTAGGAGTCTGGGCGAAGTCTTCCCGCAGCTGGAGCCGGAGACGAGATCTGGCTCCCGTAGGAGCTCGGGTGAAGTCTACCTGCAATCAAAGTCAGGGGAGAAGTCCGGCTCCCTTAGGAGTCCGGACGAAGTTTACCAGCAATCGGGGTCGAGGACGGAGCCCGCTCCCATAGGAGTCCGGGCGAAGCCTTTCCGTAGTCGAGGTCGGGGACGAGATCCGACTCCCGTAGGAGTCCGGGTGGAGTCTTCCCATAGCCGGAATCGGACATGAGGTCTGGCTCTCGTAGGAGTCTGGGCGAAGTCTATCTGCAATTAAAGTCAGGGGTGAAGTCCGGCTCCCGTAGGAGTCCGGATGAAGTTTACCATCAGTCGAGGTTGGGGATGAAGTCCAGCTCCTGTAGGAGTCCGGGCGGAAATCTGATAGTTATGGAAATCTACCGTTGGAGAAGTTCAGCCGTTGGCGAAGTCTGGGGTAGTTCAGATTGGAGTTGAACCTGGCTGGAAGAAGTCTGGAATGGATTCGGGGAACAGCTGATAGTCGTAGAAAGTGGGCTGGTGGCGGAGCTTAGTAAGCGCTTGGGGCGGTTTAATAGATAACTGGGGGAACTCATGTTGAAGGAGCTCGGGTGGTGTAGTGGGAGTTCGTCCATCGGGGAAATTTAGTCAGCACTGTGGGAATCCGGCTGTTGGGGAAGTCCGGAGAGATACCATCTGCGGTCGAAAGTCAGAGGAGTCTTGGAAGGGTCAATCCTGTTAAGAACTTCGACTGAGGATATTTTATACCCAACACCAGTCCCCCTACTTTCGAGTTCGAATTTCGAATGAAGGAAGTACAGAAAGATTGTCGCATTTGAAGTTGCTCCCTCGATGTCCGCGCACGATCGTCCTCAGATATTTTGACATTTAATACGCATGCGTCAGAGTCTTTTCAAATCGAGGTGATCCGAAAAGGCTCTTTTGGAACCTACAGCGGAACGGTGCTCAAGGCATGGTGCAATAAAGGCACTGTCAGCTGTCTGTCACTTTTTAACCACCCGCTGTGGTGAGTGGGACACACGGCAAAAAGGGACCGGCTAGAGGGGATTCGCAATCGTCATTATGCCGGATCTCAGGGCCTATTTAAACCCACACTTCTCTTCCAAGAGTCCCGCTCTACCTGACGGTCTCGTTCTGGCATCCTTCTTCTTCCTGAGAACTTCGATTTTTCTCAGCGCCCTTCCCAGCCTTAGGCGTTCCTCGAGCCGTCCCCATTTTCGCACATTCATACTTCTCCGAATCGCCTAGGTTAGTCTCGAAACTCCTTCCCTTTTTGTTCTTCCTTTTGCCGTTCGATCTTTCTTCCTCTTGCTCTGCACATCAGTCCCCCGAGATCTTGTCTGTGATTTTCTTCGATTTTTAGGGATTTCACCTCTGTAAGTGGTCTTCGTGTGATTCTAGATGTCTTCCAGAGGTTCTTCTTCTAGCAGCTCTAGGAGTTCGTCTGTCTCGGTCTCCCAGAGTCCTCAGGCGGTAGATGAACCGGTAGGTAGAGCTGAACCTCGTCCGATTTTTGCACCGGACGCCATTCCTTGTTCTCTGACTCTGGACGAACTCCAACTGATAAGAGTTTAGTATGGGGTTCCTCCGGAGTACGAACTGGAACTTCCTGGCCCATCCGACCGGGCTAGTGCCCCTCCCTCCGGCTGCTTCTGCCTGTACCAGGAGGCCTTCCGTGCCAGACTTCGGCTCCCTCTGCCGCCTTTTGTCATTGCTCTTTTCCAGTTTCTGGATATTTCTCTGGCTTCGGTTGCACCGAACTCCTTTAGGTTTTGATAGGGTTCCTCTCTCTTTGTCATGTAGTCGAAGTCCAGCCCACCCTTTCCTTGTTTAGATACTTCTACACCTTCAAGCGTCATCCCACGGTGAAGGATTGGTGGTACTTCTCCCCTCAGTTTGGTAGGAAGGGGTTACTGAAGGGTGCCCCTTCTTCTATCCATAACTGGAAGGGAAAGTTTCTTTATGTTCGATGCCTGACCTTGAGGCTAGAGTTGCCCCCTTGGGGCTCCCTGAGGGACTCCGTCCGCCGGGCACCCAGCCTGGAGGGAGACGACCATCAAGCCTCCCAGAAACTCCTCAAATATCCAACTCTTTCTCTCCCCAACCTCCTGAAGGAGCAGTTTCTGTTCAACATCGGCCTGAGCCCCCTGGATCCCGCTAGTATTTCATCTCTCTTTTTTTTTTCTTTCTTTTTTCTTCTTGTAATGAGCTGCGTTTTAACGCGTTGACCTTCCGATGGCAGTGCCCCATCGAAGCGCTTCCCTTGCCTCAGGGGATTCCACTGAAATCTATAATCCAGTGGCTGAAAAAGGAAGTTCTCCATTTAACAAAAAGGTTGAAGAAGACGGAAGGCGAGCTTCGCAGGTTGAGGAGAGTCATTTCGAAGCCACCGTGGAGGCCACCTACTTTCGAAATCTCCACATGAAGGGGATCATGGAGTACAGTCGGAGGAAGGCAAACTTTGAGAAGGAGCTTGAGGAACACAAGAAGTGTGCCAGCGATCAAATTTGGGCTCAAGCCACCAAAATCAGTTCCCTCAGGGTGGAGCTGTCGGCTGCCCGGGAGAGGATTGGCCAGCTGGAGGGAAGTTCATCCCGGCCTTTGACTCGGGCCGACAGCGATCGGGAGTGGTCGAAGAAGGTCTCCGACCTCCAGCAGCAGGTCCAGGATGCCGAGGTGAGCTACGATGCATACCGGACTGGCTGGCACAAGCAGGTGGATGAATACAAGGGGAGACTCAGGGTGGCGACCGACGAAGTTGTCCGTCTTCAAGGGCAGCTGGCTAGCAGGGCTCAGCTCGCTTCCTCTCAAGATTCCAGCGAACTCCAATCCCTCAGAAGAACTACAGAAGAGCTTTCTATCACCCTTGGAGGGAGGACGGCCGAGCTGCAGTAATTGAAGATTCAGCTGGCATGCGAGCAGCAGGCCGTCAAGGATGCGGAGGTGGAATCCGAGGTCCTGAGAAAGAGGCATCGAGAGGCGGAGAATGAAAGCCAGCGACTCCGTCGGGTGTCCAAGGACATGCTGCTGAAAAAAAGAGAGCTAGAAGAAGAAGTTGAAAATCTGAGGCAGTCCTTGATGAGGAGTGAAGCAGATAATTTGAGGTCGGAAGGAGCAGAGCTTCCTTAGGGCTCTTTATGGCCTCCCGTCTTTCCATGTATACATTTTCTCTTTTGTTGTTTTGTTTGGTTCTTGTGGTTTTGCTTTTCTTCCTTTAACCTTCTGGGATTCATGGTGTATATTTCGCAAATGAAATGAAATGGAGATTTTGTGTTACCTCATCCACGTATTGTATTAAATTATCATCCACCGAACTTCTTTTGTCTTTTGACTTGTCCGACGTCGATGTCGTTGGAGGTGCCCAGTCGTCGCCATGCTGATTTGCTTTTCTTATCGTCCATGGCCGTAGGCTCGAACTCGATGGTCCGAACTCCGCATTACCTCGAAGGGGTCGTTATTTTCTTGACCTGCGTCGAGAGCCTTCTTAGAGGCCGAGGATATTTGGTAGGAACTCCCGTCTTTGTTGAGATGAAGTTCCATATATTTTTGGTATAGTTTGTTTTTCATCTGTTGCCGATGTAGTTCGTCGCTTTTTCTTTTTAATTTTTCTTCTCTTTTCTGAGCGAGGGTCCTCCCCTTGCTTTTCGCGGGATCGCATAGAGGTGTGGAGGTGCCATTGAGGGGACTTTTCCCTTTACCCGACCATGTTGGGTGACCAAATTTTATCATCGTCAGGACGAGGTCCTCCTTCTGTCCTTGATGTAGTCGATCTCAGCTCAGGTTAGGATGAGGTTCTCCTTCTGTTCCCAACAGGACTGTGGGGGCACATAAAGGTCGTTGCAAGGGCCTCTCCCCCCATCCGATCTAGAAGAACCGGGTCTTCGACTTTACTCATGTCAGGACGAGGTTTCCTCCTGTTCCTAACATGACTGTGGGGGCATATTAGGGAGTTGTAGGGCCTCTCCTCCATCCGGTCTAAAAGAACTGGTTCTTTGACTTTGCTCATGTTAGGGCGAGGTCCTCCTCCTATCCCTAACATGGCTGTGGGGGCGTATTAGGGCGTTGTAGGGCCTCTCTCCCCATCCGATCTAAAAGAATCGGGCCTTTGACTTTGCTCATGTTAGGGCGAGTTCTCCTCCTGTCCCTAACATGGTTGTGGGGGCACATTAGGGTGTTGTAGAGCCTCTCCCCCCATCCGGTCTAAAAGAACCGGGCCTTTGACTTTGCTCATGTTAGAGCGAGGTTCTCCTCCTGTCCCTAACATGGCTGTGGGGGCACATTAGGGTATTGTAGGGCCTCTCCTCCGATCCGATCTTAAAATAATCAAACTTCTATTTTGCTCATGTTAGGACGAGATTTTTCTCCTGTTCCTAATATGACTATGGGGGTGCTTAAGGGTCGTTATATGGGCCTCTCCCCCGATCCGATCTTAAAATAATCAGACTTTTATTTTGCTCATGTTAGGATGAGGTTTTTCTCCTGTTCCTAACATGACCATGGGGGTGCTTAAGGGCCGTTATATGGGCCTCTCCCCCGATCCGATCTTAAAATAATCAGACTTTTATTTTGCTCATGTTAGGACGAGGTTTTCCTCCTGTTCCTAACATGACCTTGTTTTAATTGTTTGATGGGGTTATCCCCAATCATAACAAGTCCATGCCAAAAGGGAAAGACATGCAAAGTCGAAAAGAATTTTGATTCAAAGCAAAGTCGTGAGTAGTACATTTACAGGTTTCTCGAGTCCCATGGTCATGGAAGGTCTGCTCCTCCTTGAGGCTCTCCGGTGATGGAGTCGATGGTCCCGATTGGAGGTCGATCTCCGGGCTGCTCCTCCCTCCTTGGTGGTTCAAGCTGCGGCAGGGCCTTGGCCGATCTTCTCTACCCTCAGGCCGGCGTCGAATGAACCTATCGAGTCGACCTCACCGGATGAGCTCCTCGATCTCGTCTCGGAGCTAGATGCATTTCTCCGTGTCGTAGCCGTGGTCGCGATGGTAGAGACAGAACTTGTTGGGGTTGCACTTCCAGGGTGTGTGCGCATCCTCTCTGCTTAGGGAGCTGCTCCCTGACCTCCATCAGTACCTGGGTCTTCGAGGCATTGAGGGGGGCGTAGTTGCAGAATCTTCCCGGTGGAGAACCCTGCCAAACTCTGCGGTCGGACTTCTCTACCTACGTACCCGAGGAGGAGTATGGACACGCTTGTGCCCGGGAGGAGTTCGAGAATGTGGCCGAGCTTCTCTCCGGCCCTTTTCGAACTGCGAGCTTACTCGAGTCTCCCGCCTGTCGCTCTCTCGCAGTCTCCTCATCCTTCATTTTGAAGGCTTCTTCCACTCGGGCGTACCCTTCAGCCCGAGCCAACAGATCAGCAAAATCTCTGGGGTACTTCTTCTCCAGGGAGAACAAAAGGTCATTCTTCTGAAGGTCGCCCTTCAGAGCGGCCATTGCTACCGATTGGTCTAAATTTCGGACCTCCAGCGCTGCGACATTGAAACGGTTGATGTAGGCCTGAATGGACTCCCCCTCCTCTGCTTGATATTGATGAGGGACTCCGAACCCTTCCGGGGGCACCGACTGCTGACAAAATGGGCCATAAATTGGTGGCTCATCTGATCGAAGAAAAAGATGGTACCCGACTTCAGCACCGAGTACCAGTTTCTCACCGCTCCCTTCAAGGTGGATGGGAAGGCTCGGCATAGAATGGCGTCGGGTGTGCCATGAAGCAGCATCATCGTTCGGAAGGCCTCCAGATGATCAACCGGGTCCGAAGTCCATCGTAGCTTTCGAACTGGGGAGTTTGAAGTTTGGCAGGATCAGTTCCTGCATGATCATTTGAGAAAAGGGAGGGTCAGTGCAAATATCCTCACCATAAGCGAGGGGAGCGTGGCAGAGTTCTTCGATCCGCTGGTTCATCTCCTGGAGCCTCCGGTCTAGGAAATCCTCTCGACTTCGGGTCTCGAGGGTCCTCTGATAGAATGGAGGTAGAGATCTTTCAGGGGTGGAGTCATGATCCGACTGAGGGCTCTCCACCCTTGGGTTCGTCTTCCCAGGAAAGATGGGGCGGCTGGCCCAAGTGGCCCGCCCTACCGTCGAATTCTGGTGTTCCGGTGACACTCTTTCCAGGCGCACTGATGCCTACGGCTACTGCTGCTGCTGCATGGCCTGCACAGCTTCAGTGAGGCCTCTGACCTGCTGCGCCAGCAGATCAAATTGCTTCATGCCGACCGTCATTGCCGGAGGAGGAGGAGGAGGCTGAGAAATTGGAGGTGAGGCCGGAGCCTGAGATCTGGCCGCGGAGGTCGTGGATCGTCGTGTGGATGCCTTGCGGGGAGGCATCGGGCAAAGACCAAGTGGAGGAAGGAGGAGAGGGCATCGGAAAAGTGCCCGGGGGTGGTCCCGTTAAGCGC
>NC_025995.2:76864769-76976195 GCF_000442705.2 Elaeis guineensis | reverse complement strand
AACTCCTCAAGAGAGAGAGCATATGAGTAGAATTTTATATGCTTTGGCAGTGGGATCTATTATGTATGCCATGATATATATGAGATCGAATGTGGCATACTCATTAGGGGTAGGAGCAGATACCAGTCCGATCCAGGTGAGAACCATTGGAAGGTTGTAAAGACCATCCTTAAGTATTTAAAAAATACTAAAGATCAATGGCTTATCTATGGAAATTTGATTTAAAACTTATGAGATTTATAGACTTCAATTTTTAGTTGGATCATAACGACAGCAAGAGTGTGTTGGGATATATTTATACCCTGAACGATGGAGCAGTCTGCTGGAAGAGTTCCAAGCAGTACACTATGACTGACTCTACTTATGAGGTGGAATATATCACGGCATGTGATGCTGAGAAGAAAGCTGTATGGTTATAAAAATTTATCAACGAGCTCGGAGGGGCAACCTCCCTTGATGACCCCATCTTGTTGTATTGTGACAGCACTGGCGTCATTGCTCAAGCGAAGGAATCAAAGTCACATCAGCAGATCAAGCACATTCTGTGCCGCTACCATCTAGTCTGAGAGATCATAGATCGAAGTGACGTTAAGCTTCAGAAGATCGATGGAAAGGAGAATCTAGCCGATTTATTTACTAAAGCCCTCGGTGTCAAGGAGTTCGAAGATTATAAATCAAAGATGGATATACGATACTATACTGCTTGGCTTTAGTCCAAATGAAAGTTGTTGAAAATTATCTCAAAGTCAATCGTCAGCTTATTGACGGTTGAGCTTATCATTATAATTGTATATAAATTATTGAATTAATAAATATTACTTAATTTTCTCATTATTGTGTATATCTTATTTTGAGCTCCTGTCGTGTGATGAAGTCCTTAGGACTATTTGATTCGATATAGGAGGATATATTGTTTAGTCCTTAAACTTTAAATTTACGATCAAATAATACACTATTATTAAGATGATAGCTATATCAAGTATAGATCATTATGTGCCATGTACATTGGTTGTCCTCTTAATCAAGGAGTGTGGAGACACTGGCATGGCATGTAAGTAAGACGTAGGAGTACATCTCACTGAAATGACAAACCACTGAGCACTCTGCTATCAAGAGTAGCTCACGAAGGATATGGTATAAGTGTCCCTCCAACCTGAGATCACTATGGTGACTTGCAAGTAACTCATTGATCTTTGGTGCCGGACTATCTGAATTTTTAATTCAGTGATGAAAGATTTTTGGACACAGTCAAATACTTACGAAGTCAGTGTGTGAGTCAAGATGAATTGACCCCTCTAAATAAGTAGGAGTTAATATATCAGTGTGTTTCAATTTAGTAATACATTGGCCGGAGTAATCTATGTGAAAAAATTAAAATACAATATGGATGATCATATCAGGGTTGACAGTTAAATCTTAGATCACCTTGGGCATTTAGGTCAAAGAGATGAATTATACGGTTACCATATGCCAATAGATTCTTGAATAATGCTTTGCAATCTTTCGATCTATCTGGATGTCAGGTATCATTTTCGATGGTCACTTTGATTGGTATAGAAGATTGTTCCTATACTATCAATTTAGTTTCGAACCTATAGGGTCACACTCAAAATAAATTTCTAACTGATCGTATGGCAGATCAACGATTAAGAATTATTCTAGGATAAAATAGTCAATTTGATTGATGATTAATCCTATGCAAAAGTTACAATAAATCAATTCGTCAATTGTTGGTGAATTATAGGAGGATTGATTAGTAATTGATTGTTAATTATCTTAATTTGATTGAGCATTAAGTTTGGATCAAATCTAATTGACTTAAATTCAATTTAGTTTGATCTGATTAGGTTATGAGATGACCTAATCGCTAAGGGTGTTCGATTCCTAATTTGATCAGAACTTGAGCTCAATAAATTTTTGATTTGATTAGAATTTAATTAAGACTATTTATTATCTAATTAGATTAGGTTTAGTAGTCTAATTGGGTCTAACCTAATTTGGTTGGCTTAAGAACTTAATTGGATGAGAAATCAATTTTGAATTCAAATCTCTTGTGCCTCCTTTCTCTATGCTCTCTATTTCTTCATGCGAAAATTTTTTTGTGTAAATTTTTTCTCATGCCTAGAGAAGTTCCATGCCCACATCTAACTTTTTTTGAATTAAAAATTTATTGGTTTGAATTTGAGTTCAAATAGATTTGAATTTGGAATGAAAATCTAGAGTCTAAATCGAGTTGGACTCTTCCCTTCATGCCACCACCTTTCTCCATGCAAAAAGTATTTTATATAAATTTTTTTATGCCATTCTGATGCTGGTCAACCACTTTCTAATTTTCTAAGATGTGGATAAAGTTTGGTTCAAAGTTTAATTCAAATTTGATTTGAATTGGTGATAAAGATCAACCAATGTTGAACTTGATCCAAACTACGTAAATCTTATCCTCATCTTTCATGGGATGCCACCCTTAAGAATGGATGGTTTTTATGTGACAAAATGAGAGTTTTTTGATATGAGAAACCTCAAAGTTGGGGCATGAAAATCTGAGAGTGGGTCAGACTTCCGTGTGTCAGAAACAAAGGAAGTGATCTTTCTTTTGGGCATGAGGTGGGTTTCAGGGTTTCAACTCTAGATTTTGTGAGAAAAAAAAATATAAGAGTGAGTCTTGTCCAATCTCCCACACCACCATCTCCTCATAAAGCTTCATCTTCTAATCTAGAGAAGTCTGGATGATCCGAAGAAAAGAGCTTGGATCAGCCATCCAAAGCCTTCGATGCGAGCTAGCACTTCCGAAAAGGATGATTCGATCAGGACTTCAAGTGGATGATATGTAGAGGTTGGATGATCTGTGTGGCTGCTCGACATCAGTGAGAGCTTCATATCATACCTATCAACAGTGGGGATCATCAACCAATAAGAAGGTAATGAGTTCTGAACTCAATCGATGTGATCTAAAGATTAGATCTGATTCAGGGCATCGATGTGATCGATGCAGTTTTTATTTTACATCAGATTTTATATATAAAATCTTCATATCATAGATCTTTTATGGTAGTTTAGATCTAATCCAAAGCATATATAGAAGATTAAAGTATTTAATCTTTTATTTTTTAGCTATAAAATTTTAAAAATACATACTTTAAACTATCTATTTTTTCTTCAATGAGGAGACCAAGGAAGTCATTCTGGTTAAAACAGGTTTGTTGCAGAACTGGTGTGATGTCATCAAATAGCACAACACTATATTATAACAATAGAGATGGCATTGCTTTAGCTAAGGAGCCTAGGTCTCACCAGAATTTTAGCACATAAGAGCATTATTTGTGATTATTTTTGGAAGTAAAACTTCGAGAATCAGAGTAGACCTCACAAAAATATGGTGCACCCACATACTAAACCATCTTACTAGCAAAGGATCAAAGCACATCTTGAGAAGATGGGGCTTAGGTCTATGGTAGATTGACTTTAGTAAAATAGAAGATTGTTAGATATATGTCTAGAAGTCAATCGGACTAACACATTAATTCTTTCTATAACATAATTTCGTATATGATCTAATTATTTAGGACAGTTAATTATCATTATATAATATATGCATCCATGAATCACTCAATGAATTAATAAAATGATGACACATATTCTAAAAAATTGAGAATTTGATGCATATGTCATTGGTGATTAATTCATAAACTGATCTCGACTATAGGATCATTACAGGAACGTGATCAATCTAGATAGTTGGTGTATGGATTGCTTTCTTATGATAGATGAGTCTTGAGTTTATAGTGTGGGGATATTGGAGCGAAAGTGCAGATATTTATTAGAGAATAAGGGTATCGAGTGTGATCAATATGAGAAGTCATTTGAATGTCTACTCACTCATTAGTGACATTCTCGATGCTGTAGTAGTTTGAGTGGTTCTTTAACCTACGGTGCTTTGACTATTCATAATGAGATATTATAGTTTGACTACATTATAACTCGATTTCCTAGCCATATGAAGTTTTGAAGTATATATTAACTATAGTAGATTCGTTGTAAGAATAGGATGTGCACCTAGATGAGATCTATCGATCTTTGTAAAGAAAAAAAAATCCTATGCGATTCATAAGACTGAGTTTAGAAAGTCTCTAGTCAAAGCAAATATAAATGCTAGAAAAAAATTTACATGAGAATTTATAAATGAACTCAAGTCAAACCAATCTTGTATATGAAGATGATGAGATTTGATGAGTTTTTCATAACCTCCATTTTGTTGAAATTCATGATAGAAGAACTGAATCACATGTAACTACACCTAGAGGTTCATTACTTTCATTCTGCTAGGTTGCCACTATATACTACTAGATGTCACTAGTAGATCGTGAGATTCATCGAGCATTATCTTGATTATTGATGATCTTTGATGGATAGAGTTGAAATTATTCCAATCCATTAAAAAGAGTTTTAATAATATTTTTGATAGAGATCAAAATATATCTTACTATCAGATAGAATAAAACTATGAGATCACATACAAAAGATGTCCTGACTAGTCGGGATGTTAAATAGTAATTTTGAATACAAAAGAATTCAATTATCAATTTGATTGATGATTAAAGTTATATAGAAAAGTTACATGAAAGACTTACTAAGAGTTGTAAGTTATAGGAGGACTAATTTATAAATATTGTTAATTATTTGATTCGATCAAATAATAAGGTTGAATTCTCGTCAAATTAAATCAGATTTAATTTGATTGGATATGGTCTGAGTTTGATTCAGATTGGGTTTCATAAGTCTCAAAGGTTTAGACTCAATCAGATTTTAATTTAAAAAGAAACCTAAACCACCTTGACTCTATCTTTAACAAGGTGATTAACTTATAGAAGGACTCTTCCAATCCCTCATGCCTCATAAGAAAGCTATAGTGATTTCTTTTGGGCATGGAGAAATTTTAGTGCAAGAAAATATGGCGCATAAACATATGAGGCCGTATAAGAGTCCAAAGAGAGTTGGACTCTCAACAACCCTAACAAACCCTATTTGATAGGAGATAAAAAAAGAGCGTGCCTCCAATCAGATTATGAGAGGCTTAGGAATGAGAAAGATGGGCATGAGAGAAGATGCTTAATGCACAAAAGAAAAGATGTGGGCGTGGGAAAAAGAAAGGGGACACCTCCTCTTTTCTTTCTAACATCAAAGAGTTGATTGTTGAGGGGATGCCTTCCTATCTCTCTCTTTTGTCCAAGAGTTGGACATGGCTTTCTCTCTCCCTTCTCCTCCGCAGATGTTCAAGAGTTGGACATATTTTTCATCTCCTCCTCTATAATCAGTCCAAGAGTTGGATGGGAAGAAAAGAAGAAAGATTGGATCTCTTGTTCTTCTTCTTCTTTCTCTTAAGAAGAGAAAGGAAAAAAAATCAGATTAAATCGATTTTTTGATCCTTCTATAGATCTTTTTGATTTTTTTGAGAAGAGAATCAAAAAAAATAAAAAATTTGACAATCCAAATAGTGATCTCTGTAAGAAAGCTAGCACTTCGATGAGGTTGGAATCTCCTAATCAGATCAGTCTCGTATAGATATCTATAGAGGTTGGACACTGTGTGGCTTCAAAAAGATCTTGAAGACATCCACAGATCATCAGATCATGACTTCAATGGATCATGAAGATATCTACGGATCATCGGATCGTGGTAAAGATCTACTCGTGCAAAGATAAAAATCAAATTTTTATTTTTGCTTGAATCTTGATCTTGGACATATGATGATCCCTGGCTTATGTTGAGATATGATCTCTGTGCATGTTTGATCAGATTAGATCTAATTAGAGATTTATTTTAACATTATTTTGACATAAGATTGTCCTAGCATAATATTAATACGTTATGTTGTATGGTTGTCCTAAATTATGTTGAAAAAATTTTTAAAATTCTCTTCCGCTACATATTAAAATTTTTGAAATCTCTGCATGCATACTGGATCACTATGTGATGGCATTTTCTAACAATATCTAGACTAGATTTTCTTTTCAAATCTTACACTTCTTTGCTTCAAATCATGAAGGTCTTAAGTTCAAAAATTTGAATTTTTTTTGAGAATATAGCCTTTTGAGTAAAGTGACTGAGCACATTGAGGAAACCTATAAAAGTCTCAAGCACATCATTAGTAAATATAATTTATACTCAAACATCTTTAACATTATTAAAATCAATTCTAAGGCTAACAAATACTTAGATCAAGTTGAAGATATTTCTATACGGAACCTTGTTCTTCAAAGAGCCAAAGTATTCAAGCCCATAGAGCAACGCAAGTTGGCACCAAATTGGAAAGGGCCCTATTAGGTCACTGAAATCATTTGACCGTAGCCTATAGAATCGAAGACCTTGATGACACCTCCATTCCTTCATTTGAAACATTGAGAACTTAAGAATGTACTATCAGTGAGTCTTATATTGACTACTTGATCAATAAAATTTTAATTTTTCTTAGACTCTATACAGGTTCTTTATAAAAAGCAACTAAAGAAGAAATCGATTGAGATCGGCCAAAATTGACCCCTCATGAATACCTCAATTGCAGCCAAGGACATTTAAAGAAATGTTCAAAAGTGCTGATGACTCAAAGATACCTGAGCTTTGGCTTGGCCCTCAACATATGGAGGTTGAAAAAAATCAAACCTGAGGATATCCAAGTTTTAATCTGGACCACGGATGACTAGGTTCAAAAGAGCTAACCTCTTAGAGATGTCTCGATTTTGACCAAGACCTCCAAATGAGTGCTTGGCAACAAGCTAATCATAAAGAAATATTCCAACCCAAGTCAGGACCTCCACAAACCTAAGTCTAGAACATCTTGACCTCATAAACTTCGCTATAGGTAAGGGACCTAGCTAAGACAACCTCGACCACAATTCCCATCAACTTTTGCCAAGTATCGACTTGATGGGATGTCAGATTAACTTTGGATGTATGTCCAAACTAATGGACTCCGCATCGGATCGACTTTAGATGTGAGTCCAAACTGACGAACTTCACATTGTCAAAATTGGGTGCACGTCTAGACCAATAGACTTTACACCAAATTGACTTCAGACATGGAACTGAAGTGAATAGGTTCGATACTTGTCCAATCCAATGACCTTTACATTGGATCCACCTCAGATGCAAATCCAAACTGGCATGCTTCAGGTCAGATTATCTATACCATGACCTCGAGACTTAACAAAATAACCAACAAATGCATTGGAATAAACACATTGAAAGATGAAGAGGAAAGTTCAATTTATTGAAAAAAAGTTTATTACAAGATGTTGCCCAGCAAGATAATCCAAGAGGGGGGTGAATTGGGTTTCCAAAAATTTAAATAAGATATGCGCTATTTTTACAAAAAGTGAAGTATTAAAAAGTGCTGAAAATTATGTGATTAAGTAAACTAAAATGTAAAGAGATGATGATCTAAAGAGCAAGCAAGCACCAAACAAACACCATAATTTTTATAGTGGTTCGGTGCCTCTAGCACTTACGTCTACTCCCCAAGATTCACTTAAGAATTTCACTATAATCTGTCCAAAATTATAGTCAGATAGTTTTTTCGGGCTCACTATCCAAAATTAAGTTGGTTTTACACTAGATCACCAACCACAATCTATACAAAGTCAATCCTTGGCTTACAATCTAATTTTCAGACTTGAATGGACCTATTTCTAGCTTCAAAATCCTATTGAAGCTAGTTACAATGAAAGATGAAAGAAAAGAATAATAGAACACTAAAGCTCCTTTAATGAGCAAATGATTGTCGTTGAAGCTTGAGATTCTTCTTTTGTGAAAGCTTTTCAAGGGATGAGCTTGTCTTCTTGCTGAAAAAATTTTTTTGATTTGATTTTCAAATGGTTGAGAATTGAATGCTCTCTTTTCAATATCTTTTGAATTTTTTTATTTGATTTTTACTTTCTCACCTTGATTATCTTCTCTTGTCACTTCAAATAGTTGTTGGAGATAATAAATCACTGCTTGAAACCTCAAAAAGTCATTTCTAGCTGTTGGTGCAAAAATCTACCTACGCCGGAGAAGCTGGAGTTGTGGGGGTCGCGGTCGCCGTCGGAACCTACAAAAGAAGTCTAAACTGGAGGTGGGGTTGCTCCGACAAGATCCTCCGACACTCAAGTTAGTTCTCTACCTCAACAAGAATGGAGTGCTCGAACAAAAATTTTAGCAGAGTTTTAAGATAGAAAATAGAGCTTAGAGAATAACGTATTGGGATCCCCTTTTATAGGCGGAGGGAGCAACAGACTGATAGCGATGTTTGTAACCGTCTGGGAGTGGGCTGCCCAAAAGTTTATTACGAAGAGTAGTGGAGTGGACCCGTGGCTATCACTGGGGCGTGCCACGTGGAGTCTGCCATGGAGAGCGGAGCGGCGTCCGTTGTCGTGGCTTGCTAGAGAATGGAAGAATCGCATGGTATCCATCGCAGGAAGTGGAGCAGGATTGTGGCCATTATTATGGCCTGCTAGGGAGTGATGGAGCCGTGTGGAATCCGTCGCAGGAAGTGGAGCAGTGCTGTGGTCGTTATTGCGGCCTGCCAAGGGGTCCAGGCCTATCGGCCAAAGTTTGACTGGGGTGTCTGGCGGAGAGAGGTGGCTAGCCACCCGTCTGAGAGGAGCTCGAAGTCCGACTCTCATAGGAGTTCGGATGAAGTCTTCCTTCAGTCAAAGTCGGGGGTGAAGCCCGGCTCCCGTAGGAGTCCGGGCGAAGTCCTTGTGCAGCCGAAATTGGGAACGAGGCCCGGCTCCCGTAGGAGTCTGGGCGAAGTCTTCCCGCAGCTGGAGCCGGAGACGAGATCTGGCTCCCATAGGAGCTCGGGTGAAGTCTACCTGCAATCAAAGTCAGGGGTGAAGTCCGGCTCCCTTAGGAGTCCGGACGAAGTTTACCAGCAATCGAGGTCGAGGACAGAGCCCGGCTCCCATAGGAGTCCGGGCGAAGCCTTTCCATAGTTGAGGTCGGGGACGAGATCCGGCTCCTGTAGGAGTCCAGGCGGAGTCTTCCCATAGCCAAAATCGGACACGAGGTCTGGCTCTCGTAGGAGTCTGGGCGAAGTCTATCTGCAATTAAAGTCAGGGGTGAAGTCCGGCTTCCGTAGGAGTCCGGATGAAGTTTACCATCAGTCGAGGTCGGGGATGAAGTTCGGCTCCTGTAGGAGTCTAGGCGGAAATCTGATAGTTGTGGGAATCTACCGTTGGAGAAGTTCAGCCGTTGGCGAAGTCCAGGGTAGTTCGGATTGGAGTTGAACCTGGCTGGAAGAAGTCTGGAAGGGATTCGGGGAACAGCTGATAGTCGTAGAAAGTGGTTGGTGGCGGAGCTTAGTAAGCGCTTAGGGTGGTTTAATAGATAACTGGGAGAACTCATGTTGAAGGAGCTCGGGTGGTGTAGTGGGAGTTCGTCCGTCGGGAGAATTCAGTCAGCACTGTGGGAATCCGGCTGTTGGAGAAGTCCGGAGAGATACCATCTGCGGTCGAAAGTCGGAGGAGTCTTGGGAGGGTCAATCCTGTTAAGAACTTCGGCTGAGGGTATTTTATACCCAACACCAGTCCCCCTACTTTCGAGTTCGAATTTGAATGAAGGAAGTACAGAAAGATTATCACATTTGAAGTTGCTCCCTCGATATTCGCGCACGATCATCCTCAGATATTTTGACATTTAATGCGCGTGCGTCGGAGTTTTTTCAAATCGAGGGGATCCGAAGAGGCTCTTTCGGAACCTGCAGTGGAACGGTGCTCAAGGCATGGTGCAATAAAGGCACTGTCAGCTGTCTGCCACTTTTTAACCGCCCGCTGTGGTGAGTGGGACATGCGGCAAAAAGAACCGGCTAGAGGAGATTCACAATCGTCATTATGCCGGATCTCAGGGCCTATTTAAACCCTCACTTCTCTTCCAAGAGTCCCGGTCTACCTGACGGTCTCGTTCTGGCATCCTTCTTCTTCCTGAGAACTTCGATTTTTCTCAGCGCCCTTCCCAGCCTTAGGCGTTCCTCGAGCCGTCCCCATTTCCGCACATTCATACTTCTCCGAATCGCCTAGGTTAGTCTCGAAACTCCTTCCCCTTTTTGTTCTTCCTTTTGCCGTTCGATCTTTCTTCCTCTTGCTCTACACATCAGTCCCCCGAGACATTGTCCGTGATTTTCTTTGATTTTTAGGGATTTCACCTCTGTAAGTGGTCTTCGTGTGATTCTAGATATCTTCCAGGGGTTCTTCTTCTAGCAGCTCTAGGAGTTCGTCTGTCTCGATCTCCCAGAGTCCTCAGGCGGTAGATGAACTGGTAGGTAGAGCTGAACCTCGTCCGATTTTTGCATCGGACACCATTCCTTGTTCTCTGACTCTGGATGAACTCTAACTGATAAGAGTTTAGTATGGGGTTCCTCCGGAGTACGAACTGAACTTCCTGGCCCGTTCGACCGGGCTAGTGCCCCTCCCCCTGGCTGCTTCTGTCTGTACCAGGAGGCCTTCCGTGCCGGACTCCGGCTCCCTCTGCCGCCTTTTGTCATTGCTCTTTTCCAGTTTCTGGATATTTCTCTAGCTTCGGTTGCACCGAACTCCTTTAGGTTTTTGATAGGGTTCCTCTCTCTTTGTCATGTAGTCGAAGTCCAGCCTACCCTTTCCTTGTTTAGATACTTCTACACCTTCAAGCGTCATCCCACGGTGAAGGATTGATGGTACTTCTCCCCTCAGTTTGGTAGGAAGGGGTTACTGAAGGGTGCCCCTTCTTCTATCCATAACTGGAAGAGGAAGTTTCTTTATGTTCGATGCCGACCTTGAGGCTAGAGTTGCCCCCTTGGGGCTCCCTGAGGGACTCCATCCGTCGGGCACCCAGCCTGGAGGGAGACGACCATCAAGCCTCTCAGAAACTCCTCAAATATCCAACTCTTTCTCTCCCCAACCTCCTGAAGGAGCAGTTTCTGTTCAACATCGGCCTGAGCCCCATGGATCCCGCTAGTATTTCATCTCTCTTTTTTTTTCTTTCTTTTTTCTTCTTTGTAATGAGCTGCGTTTTAACGCGTTGACCTTCCGATGGCAGTGCCCCATCGAAGCGCTTCCCTTGCCTCAGGGGATTCCACTGAAATCTACAATCCAGCGGCTGAAAAAGAAAGTTCTCCATTTAACAAAAAGGTCGAAGAAGACGGAAGGCGAGCTTCGCAGGTTGAGGGAGAGTCATTCCGAAGCCACTGTGGAGGCCACCTACTTTCGAAATCTCCACATGAAGGGGATCATGGAGTACAGCCGGAGGAAGGCAAACTTTGAGAAGGAGCTTGAGGAACACAAGAAGCATGCCAGCGATCAAATTTGGGCTCAAGCCGCCAAAATCAGTTCCCTCAGGGTGGAGCTGTCGGCTGCCCGAGAGAGGATTGGCCAGCTGGAGGGAAGTTCATCCCGACCTTTGACTCGGGCCGACAGCGATCGGGAGTGGTCGAAGAAGGTCTCCAACCTCCAGCAGCAGCTCTAGGATGCCGAGGCGAGCTACGATGCGTACCGGACTGGCTGGCGCAAGCAGGTGGATGAATACAAGGGGAGACTCAGGGTGGCGACCAACGAAGTTGCCCGTCTTCAAGGGCAGCTGGCTGGCAGGGCTCAGCTCGCTTCCTCTCGAGATTCCAGCAAACTCCAATCCCTGAGAAGAACTACAGAAGAGCTTTCTATCGCCCTTGGGGGAGGACGGTCGAGCTGCAGCAATTAAAGATTCAGCTGGCATGCGAGCAGCAGGCCGTCAAGGATGCGGAGGTGGAATCCGAGGTCCTGAGAAAGAGGCATCGAGAGGCAGAGAACGAAAGCCAGTGACTCCGTCGGGTGTCCAAGGACATGCTGCTGAAAAAGAAAGAGCTAGAAGAAGAAGTTGAAAATCTGAGGCAGTCCTTGATGAGGAGTGAAGCAGATAATTTGAGGTCGGAAGGAGCAGAGCTTCCTTAGGGCTCTTTATGGCCTCCCGTCTTTCCATGTATACATTTTCTCTTTTGTTGTTTTGTTTGGTTCTTGTGGTTTTGCTTTTCTTCCTTTAGCCTTCTGGGCTTCATGGTGTATATTTCGCAAATGAAATGAAATGGAGATTTTGTGTTACCTCATCCATGTATTGTATTAAATTATCATCCGCCGAACTTCTTTTGTCTTTTGACTTGTCCGACGTTGATGTCATTTGGAGGTGCCCAGTCGTCGCCATGCTGATTTGCTTTTCTTATCGTCCATGGCCGTAGGCTCGAGCTCGATGGTCCGAACTCCGCATTACCTCAAGGGGTCGTTATTTTCTTGACCTACGTCGAGAGCCTTCTTAGAGGTCGAGGATATTTGGTAGGAACTCCCATCTTTGTTGAGATGAAGTTCCATATATTTTTGGTGTAGTTTGTTTTTCATCTGTTGCCGATGTAGTTCGTCGCTTTTCTTTTTAATTTTTCTTCTCTTTTCTGAGCGAGGGTCCTCCCCTTGCTTTTGCGGGTCGCATAGAGGTGTGGAGGTGCCATTGAGGGACTTTTCCCTTTACCCGACCATGTTGGGTGACCAAATTTTTATCATCGTCAGGATGAGGTCCTCCTTCTGTCCTTGATGTAGTCGATCTCAGCTCAGGTTAGGATGAGTTCTCCTTCTGTTCCCAACAGGCTGTGGGGGCACATAAAGGTCATTGCAAGGGCCTCTCCCCCCATCCGGTCTAGAAGAACCGGGTCTTCGACTTTACTCATGTCAGGACGAGGTTTCCTCCTGTTCCTAACATGGCTGTGGGGGCACATTAAGCATTGTAGGGCCTCTCCCCCATCCGATCTAAAAGAACCGGGCCTTTGACTTTGCTCATGTTAGGGCGAGGTCCTCCTCCTATCCCTAACATGGCTGTGGGGGCGCATTAGGGCGTTGTAGGGCCTCTCTCCCCATCCGATCTAAAAGAATCGGGCTTTGACTTTGCTCATGTTAGGGCGAGGTTCTCCTCCTGTCCCTAACATGGCTGTGGGGGCACATTAGGGCGTTGTAGAGCCTCTCCCCCCATCTGGTCTAAAAGAATCGGGCCTTTGACTTTGCTCACGTTAGAGCGAGGTTCTCCTCCTGTCCCTAACATGGCTGTGGGGGCACATTAGGGCATTGTAGGGCCTCTCCCCTGATCCGATCTTAAAATAATCGACTTCCATTTTGCTCATGTTAGGATGAGATTTTTCTCCTGTTCCTAATATGACTATGGGGGTGCTTAAGGGCCGTTATATGGGCCTCTCCCCCGATCCGATCTTAAAATAATCAGACTTTATTTTGCTCATGTTAGGATGAGGTTTTCTCCTGTTCCTAACATGACCATGGGGGTGCTTAAGGGCCGTTATATGGGCCTCTCCCCCGATCCATCTTAAAATAATTGGACTTTCATTTTGCTCATGTTAGGACGAGTTTTTCTCCTGTTCCTAACATGACCTTGTTTTAATTGTTTGATGGGGTTATCCCCAATCGTAACAAGTCCATGCCAAAAGGGAAAGACATGCAAAGTCGAAAAGAATTTTGATTCAAAGCAAAGTCGTGAGTAGTACATTTACAGGTTTCTCGAGTCCCATGGTCATGGAAGGTCTGCTCCTCCTTGAGGCCTCCGGTGATGGAGTCGATGGTCCCGATTGGAAGCCGATCTCCAGGCTGCTCCTCCCTCCTTGGTGGTTCAGGCTGCGGCAGGGCCCTTGACCGATCTTCTCTACCCTCAGGCCGGCGTCGAATGAATCTATCGAGTCGACCTCACCGGATGAGCTCCTCGATCTCGTCTCGGAGCTAGATGCATTCCTCCGTGTCGTGGCCGTGGTCGCGATGGTAGAGATAGAACTTGTTGGGGTTGCACTTCCCAGGGTGTGTGCGCATCCTCTCTGGCTTAGGGAGCTGCTCCCTGACCTCCATCAGTACCTGGGTCTTCGAGGCATTGAGGGGGGCATAGTTGCAGAATCTTCCCGGTGGAGAACCCACCAAACTCCGTGGTCCGGACTTCTCTGCCTACGTACCCGGGAGGAGTATGGACACGCTTGTGCCCGGGAGGAGTTCGAGAACGTGGCCGAGCTTCTCTCGGCCTTTTTTGACTGCGGGCTTACTCGAGTCTCCCGCCTGTCGCTCTCTCGCAGTCTCCTCATCCTTCATTTTGAAGGCTTCTTCCGCTCGGGCGTACCCTTCAGCCCGAGCCAACAGATCAGCAAAATCTCTGGGGTACTTCTTCTCTAGGGAGAACAAAAGGTCATTCTTCTGAAGGCCGCCCTTCAGAGCGGCCATTGCTACCGATTGGTCTAAATTTCGGACCTCCAGCGCTGCGACATTGAAACGGTTGATGTAGGCCGAATGGACTCCTCCTCCCTCTGCTTGATATTGATGAGGGACTCTGAACCCTTCCGGGGGCACCGGCTGCTGACAAAATGGGCCACAAATTGATGGCTCATCTGATCGAAGGAAAAGATGGTACCCGACTTCAGCGTCGAGTATCAGTTTCTCGCCGCTCCTTTCAAGGTGGATGGGAAGGCTCGGCATAGAATAGCGTCGGGTGCGCCATGAAGTAGCATCATCATCCGGAAGGCCTCCAGATGATCAATCGGGTCCGAAGTCCCGTCGTAGCTTTCGAACTGGGGGAGTTTGAAGTTTGGCAGGATCGGTTCCTGCATGATCATTTGAGAAAAGGGAGGGTCAGTGCAAATATCCTCACCATAAGTGGGGGGAGCGTGGCGGAGTTCTTCGATCCGCTGGTTCATCTCCTGGAGCCTCCGGTCTAGGAAATTCTCTCGACTTCGGGTCTCGAGGGTCCTCTGATAGAATGGGGGTAGAGATCTTCCAGGGGTGGAGTCATGATCCGACTGAGGGCTCTCCACCCTCGGGTTCATCTTCCCAGGAAAGATGGGGCGGCTGGCCCAAGTGGCCCGCCCTACCGTCGGATTCTGGTGTTCCGGTGACACTCTTTCCAGGCGCACTGATGCCTATGGCTACTGCTGCTGCTGCATGGCCTGCACAGCTTCAGTGAGGCCTCTGACCTGCTGCGCCAGCAGATCAAATTGCTTCGCACCGACCGTCATTGCCGGAGGAGGAGGAGGAGGCTGAGAAATTGGAGGTGAGGCCGGAGCTGAGATCTGGCCGTGGAGGCGTGGATCGTCATGTGGATGCCTTGCGGGAGGCATCGGGCAAAGACCAAGTGGAGGAAGGAGGAGAGGGCATCGGAAAAGATGCCCGGGGGCGGTCCCGTTGAGCGCTCCTTTAAGAACAAGGGTACTGTGAAGATTCAGCCCTTCCTCTGGCGCCAATCCTGTTGGTGCAAAAATTCGTCTGCGTCGGAGAAGCTGGAGTTGTGGGGGTCGCGGTCACCGTCGGGACCTGCAAAAGAAGTCTAAACCGGAGGTGGGGTTGCTCCGGCAAGACCTCCGACGCTCAAGTCAGTTCTCTGCCTCAACAAGAATGGAGTGCTCGAACGAAAATTTTAGCAGAGTTTTGGATAGAAAATAGAGCTTAGAGAATAACGTATCTGGGATCCCCCTTTTATAGGCAGAGGGAGCAACAGACTGATAGCGATGTTTGTAACCATCTGGCAGTGGGCTGCCTAGGAGTTTGTTGCAAAGAGTAGTGGAGTGGACCCGTGGCTATCACCGGGGCGTGCCACGTGGAGTCTGCCATGGGGAGCGGAGCGGCGTCCGTTGTCGCGGCTTGCCAGAGAATGGAAAAATTTGCGGTATCTGTCGCAAGAAGTGGAGCAGGATCGTGGCCATTATTGTGGCCTGCCAGGGAGTGATGGAGCCGTGAAATCCGTCCAGGAAGTGGAGCAGTGCTGTGGTCGTTATTACGGCCTGCCAGGGGTCCAGGCCTATCGCCGGAGTTCGGCTGGGGTGTCTGGTGGAGAGAGGTGGCTAGCCACCTGTCTGAGAGGAGCTCGGAGTCCGGCTCTCGCAGGAGTTCGGATGAAGTCTTCCTTCAGTCAAAGTCGGGGGTGAAGTCCGGCTCCCGTAGGAGTCCGGGCGAAGTCCTTGTGCAGCCGGAATTGGGAACGAGGCCCGCTCCCAGAGGAGTCTGGCGAAGTCTTCCCGCAGCTGGAGCCGGAGACGAGATCTGGCTCCCGTAGGAGCCCAGGCGAAGTCTACCTGCAATCAAAGTCAGGGCGAAGTCTGGCTTCCTTAGGAGTCGGACGAAGTTTACCAGTAATCGGGTCGAGGATGGAGCCCGACTCCCTTGGAGTCCGGGCGAAGCCTTTCTGCAGTCGAGGTCGGGGACGAGATCCGACTCCCATAGGAGTCCGGGCAGAATCTTTCCATAGCCGGAATCGGACACGAGGTCTGGCTCTTGTAGGAGTCTGGGCGAAGTCTATCTGCAATTAAAGTCAGGGGTGAAGTCCGGCTCCCGTAGGAGTCCGATGAAGTTTACCATCAGTCGAGGTCGGGGATGAAGTCCGGCTCCCGTAGGAGTCTGGACGAAAATCTGGTAGTTATGGGAATCTACGTTGGAGAAGTTCAGCCGTTGGCAAGTCTGGGGTAGTTCGGATTGGAGTTGAACCTGGCTGGAAGAAGTCTGGAAGGGATTCGGGGAACAGCTGATAGTCGTAAAAAGTCGGCTGGCGGTGGAGCTTAGTAAGCGCTTAGGGCGGTTTAATAGATAACAGGGGGAACTCATGTTGAAGGAGCTCGGGTGGTGTAGTGAGAGTTTGTCTGTCGGGAGAATTCAGTCAGCACTGTGGGAATCCGGCTGTTGGGGAAGTTCGAAGAGATACCATCTGCGGTCGAAAGTCGGAGGAGTCTTGGAAGGGTCAATCTGTTAAGAACTTCGGCTGAGGGTATTTTATACCCAACACTAGCCATTAAAATCTAAAAAATAACCGTTAGAGTGAGATTGTGCAGTTTTAAAATTTCTATAGAACTAGCCATTGAAATTTGAATTGACTCAGATTAAGCTCGAGTCGACTCGAATGGTCTTTGAGTCTGTTTCTCCAAACATGCACCTCTCTGTCTTTTTCCTATAACTTCAACTCGAGGAACTCGAGTTGACTCGACCTTCAGCTCGATGCTTCAATTTTTTATTTTGGATAATTACATTTCTACCATTCTTTATTTGAATCGACTCAAACCATGCTTGAGTCGACTCGAGGGTATGTCGGTTGAAACTTTTACATGCTAGATTTTTTTTTTCTATTTTTTAGCTTGAGTCGATAAGGATCCATCTTGAGTCAACTCGAGGAGCCTCCACTAAATTTTTTATAAACTTTTTTACTTGAAATGTTCTTTGATTCCAATCTTTGGATACCCTTCTTCAACTTTGTTTTAGATATGTGTCCCACCCAAAATCTTTCAAATTTTTTTATTTATTTTTTATTATATTTTTGAAAATTACTCTCTTGATACTCTACAACTTTTTTGAAATATAATTTTAAGAAAATTATTAGTCCAAATATATACTCAAATATTTTGTTATTCATCAAAATCAATCTTTGGGGTTAATATAAGAGATCAAAAAAATCATAAAATTAAACTAATGAACCTCCTCGATGGTAAGCTCAGATGCAAGCTCAGATGTAGCTTTGGCAACTAAGGCAACATTGAGCTCGGTGGCAAACAATGGTGCAACCCGGTCCATCTCCTCATTGGCTTCATCATCATTGCCCTCAAGGTTGATATGGCTCATGTGACTTTGGGGAAGAGCTGAACAACCTACGCCTTGTAAGCATCAAACCTGAAGCCATAGGCCATCGGGGCCCTTGGTGACTTCAGCTTCAAAATCGATGGAGGCCTAGAACTACTCAATGGCCTGAGACTTGGCCTCAACAACCACCTTCAATTTCTCCTCGGTGGCCTAAGCTTCGACTATCTCCATCTTTTCCTCGATGGCCTTAAAACCCTCTTGCCCAATTCGGCCACCTTTCATTAATGCACCTCGACTGCACCCCATTCCATAGCAACAAGACCCTTGAGAGTCTCAATCTTGTCTCAAGCAAATAGGAGCTTGGACTTGGCCTGAGATGCCTCCTTCTCGATTGCCTTCTTCACCTCTTCGGTAGCCTTTACCTGAGCCTCAGAGACCCCAAGCTTTTCCTCCAATGAGAGCTTTACTCGATTAAAATCGATGAGGTCCTTGCTGAGGATTGTGATATCATGGGCTAGCTATAAAAGAAAAATATGTCAAGTTAAAAACTTTGGCTTTAAATAAAAAGAATAAACAAAGAAAAGATCCTTATCTAGAGGAGATCAGTATAGCTGGAGCCCACCAACTCATCTAGGGGATGAGGTTTCCAATCTGATCAAATCAGATGAAAGCAATATCATCTTCATTAGCTCTCAGACTTAGAGAGCAGAGTCGCTACTTAGGATTCTCATCATCAAAGTGATGAACTCCTCCTTAGTTCTACATAAGGAAGGGCCTGCCTCAGATCTCGCCACTACAAGTGATCTTGTCACTGTAATTGGACAGATCAGCATGGATGCTAGATGAGGCAGAGTTGGGGTCCATCTGGAAAGCGATGTTGGGCTTGGATCTCAACTTGGCTCAGAAGACATCAGAAGAGCTGACCTCAAAGGCATGGTAGCAATGACCTCGGGCTCATCATCAATCTCAACAGGCTCTGTGCTCAAGGTTTTGAATGATAGAGTGGGAACTAGGGAGGAAGTCATCAACTTTGACTTCTTCTGCTTCCTTGATGAAGGCTCCCTCCCAAAGGAGGCCAACCTCTTTTGTAGGGTTGATTTGATGGCTTCTAGTGTTGGCATCATCACTATAAAACTGAATAGAGAACATTAGTACGAAAATCAATAACAAAACACGATAAAATGCTAAGTCAAAGAAAAACAACTATACCTTAAGGAAATGTTGGACTTATGCTAGCATTGTACAATGCCTGCTTAGTTATCAGCTCCCGTAATCCAAGCACCTCAACATCAAGTAGGGAATGGTAGTCCTCATTGTCCTCAAGAAGGATTGCCTTGTCCTTATTCAACAAAAGCCAAGGATCATCCTAGATCTAATTGAAACCCCAAGATGAATATGAGGAAATGGAAAAGGAATGGCTTTTCCAACCATTGACTGAGAAGGGTAGCCATTTGATAAACTTACTACCATGAGGACAAAAGTAGTATCACCCTTTCTTAAGGGGGTGATTTTTTAAGATGAACATCACTCTGAAGAGTGAGGATCTTAGTGCAATCTTGAGAAGATCACAAAGGATGATAAAGACAATAATCATCCAAATCGAGTTCAGGGTGATCTGAGTAGGAGGGACCCTGTAGAAGTTCAAGATATTGTTGATGAAGGGGTAAAGCAAAAGGCAAAGGCCGATTTGGAGGAAGTCCTCATAAATAGCAATTCACTCTTTTGGAGTCCTAGTGATCCAATCTTCTTGATCAAGACCTCCAATTGAAAAGAAGAGAGCATGGAGTACCAAGTCTAGAACCTTCTCAGGTCAGACTCAGTAATGCCGGACTTCTCATTGAAGCGAAATTCAGTGCAGGGGTAAAATGGTAATTTTAAAACTTTTTAAAATTATGATTTTACAGTGAAAATATTAATTAATCTAATTAATTAACATATATTTACACTACACTAGGATCTAAATATGATATACAGCATGCATGCATTTAAATTTGAAATTCGAATTTGAATAGTAAACACTTTACTGTAATGTGTTCAGAACACAATACCTTTGTGCGGATAGTAGATCGCCGTAATCTAATCACCATCGGGAGAGTCTGATCATCGCGATACAGTCACACAGTACGTCTGGCCTCTACGGATCGTCCACACGAGGCTCCCGATCTGATCGGCACCTCACGAGTGCTAGCTCGTTGTAGAGCCCTTTCGACGGTCGATGCTGATCGAACTCCTTCGATCGATATCTGTCAATTCTTTGGATACTCTGGATCATCAACAGACATGCTTGAGAGGATGTTGAAGATCTTCCTAAAATTTGGTGAGCTCACGACACTCGTAGCTCACCTTCTCACTTCCCGAACCTCAGGCTGAAACCCTAGGGTACACTAAGAAAAACTCTACATCCTTTTTTCTTTCTTTTCTTTCTTTTTCTCTCGGAAGGTTTTGGACCTTCACCTCACACAGAAAGGTTCCTCACGCCCCAAACTTTCTCTCCAAAAAATTCTTCGCACGCCCCACCTTTCTCCTCTTTTTAAAACAACGTTGAACGTGTCTTATCCGCGTGAGAGGATAAAGATAAGTGGTTGCACATTTGAATTCAAATCGAGTTTGAATTCAAATACAAACCAACTCATCCCTATCCACTTATGGCATGAGAAGAGAAGGGCATGGACTTTTTGTGCATGGAAATGTTTCATGAGAAATCTTTTCTCGTGTAAGTTATGTGGCGCACAAGATGGATAAGCATGAAGGCACAAGAGATAAGTTATCCATTCAAATTCAAACACGCTTTGAATTTGAATGGTTAACTAATCAGCTTTATCCATCCATATGGCACACAAATATGGGCATGGGGAGGGCTTTGCGTGAGAAAAAATTCATGAGAAATTCCTTCTCGTGAATTCAAATGGGCGCAGTGGATGTGAGGTGGCGCAGGGAGTTTGGGTCAAGGTGGTTTCATTATTTAAACCAACCTAATTGAACCAAATAAGTTAGGCCCAATTAGACTAATTTAAACCCAATTTAATTAGGCTTAATTAAGTTCAATAAAATTTTAATCAAATCAGGAATTGATTAAGCCCAACTCCTAATCAAATCAGGGACCAAACCATCTCGACGATTAGGTCAACTCTTAACCTAATCGGATCAAACCCAACTGAATCCAATTCAATTAGACTTGATCCAAAAATAATTACTCAATCAAATTGAGTTAATTAATGATCAAATCACTAATTAAATCTCTCATAAATATTGAGTCCAAATTTGATGGGCAATCGGTATCAAAGTCCATCAATATGAAACCTTGATCGAAGAGTCCCAAACCCGTGGGACTCTTGACCCCGATACCCAAAATATATGGGACTCATGATCAGAGAATCCTGATTCTCGATCACAGAGTCTTAGACACGTAGGACTCATAGTCCATGAATATTAAAACTCTTCATCAACCATCAGATCAGATAGGAACCTCTATGTGTGTGACCCCGCAAGTTTGAACCTAAGTCGATAGCACAGGAACTAATTTCTGTACTAATCGAAGTGACCATCTAGCAATGGTACCCGATGATCGTATAGGTCGAATAGTCGCAATCGCAATACTCAGAACCTACGTGAATATGGTTACTGTATAATTCATCCCTTTTGACCCCTGTGTTTAGGACGACTCAGGGTTAAACTGTCAACCCTGATTAGATCATCCTAGTCGTGCTCAACTCAATCAGTCCTATGACTCCTCATTAGGACTACTCTGATCAAGATTTTATTAAATTGAAATACGACTGTACACAGCTCCTGAACTGAAGTGGTCAATCCCATCTTGACACACGCACCGACAAGTCAAGTACTTGACTACACCCAGCAGCCTTCCGTCACTGAATTAGAAATTCAGGTAGTCCAGTGCCTAAGTGTAGTGAGTTGCTTGCAAGTCACCGTGGCGGTCTCAGGTCGGAGGAATATTGATATCCATATCCCATCGGAGCAAATCTTGACAGCAGAGATAGCTCCAGAGTCGGTCACGTTCAGTCCAGATGTACCCTTACATCTTACCTGTATGCCATACCAGTGTCTCCACACTCCTTGGTTAAGAGGACAACCAACCTATATGGCACACAACAATCTATGCTCGATAAACATTATTGTCCTTGGTAACAACATATCATTTGGTCACGAGCAGGTTTAAGGACTAAACGATAAATCCTCCTTTGTCGAGTCTAAATAGTCCTAAGGACTTCACCACAACATAGAAGTTCATTAGAAGATGATAATTTATGATGAAAAATACCAAAATAATTTTTATTTATTTATGATTTATGTACTAATATAACAAAGAGCACAACCGTCAACAGACTGACGATTGACTTTGGGATACTATTCCCAACAATCTCCCACTTGGCCTAAAGCCAATCGGTGCAGTATCTAATACCCATCTTCGACTTGAAGTCATCGAACTCCTTCACCGCAATGGCTTTAGTGAATGGGTCAGTCAGGTTCTCCTTCCCATCGATCTTCTGAAGGTCGACATCTCCTCGATCCATGATTTCTCGGATGAGATAGTAGTGACGCAGAATATGCTTCGTCCACTGGTGTGCCTTCGGTTCCTTTGCCTGAGCAATGGCTCCAGAGCTGTCACAGTAGAGCAGAACTGGACCAACAAGAAAGGGTGCTACTCTGAGCTCGGTGATGAATTTTCTTAGCCACACTGCTTCTTTGGCAGCATATAATGCAGCGACATACTCCGCCTCGCAAACTGAATCAGCCACTGTGTGCTGCTTGGAACTCTTCCAGCAGACAACCCCACCATTAAGGGTAAAAATAAATCTCCACTCTTGCTGTCATCATGATCAGACTGAAAACTAGAGTCTGTAAACCCTATAATCTCAAGTCTGATTCACCATAAACAAGCCACTGGTCCTTAGTATTTCTTAAATACTTCAGGATGGTTTTAACAACCTTCCAGTGGTTCTCCCTGGATCAGATTGATATCTACTCACTACCCCTAGTGAGTATGCCACATCTGATCATGTACATGTCATGGCGTACATGATAGATCCCACTACTGATGCATATGAAATTCTATCCATACGCTCTCTCTCTTGGGGTGTTGTCGGACAATCCCTCTTCAAGAGAGAAATTTCATGGCCTACGGTAGATAGCCTTTCTTGAAATTCTCCATGCTGAACCTTTTCAGCATAGTATCAATGAACGTGGACTAGGATAAGCCAAGCAGCCTTTTAGATCTATCCCTATAGATCCTCATCCCTAGGATGTAGGAAGCTTCTCCCAGATCCTTCATGGAGAATTGTGACGACAGCCAAATCTTTATTCTTTGTAATGCAGGGATATCATTCTTGATTAAGAGAATATCATCCACATACAATACAAGAAATACTACTACTAGACTATTAGCCCACTTATAAATGCAGGACTCTTCTCTGTTCTTAACGAAGCCATACGTCTTGATCGTCCTATCAAAACGTATGTTCCAACTTCGGGATGCCTGCTTAAGTCCATAAATGGACCTCTATAGCCTGCACATCTTAGACTCATTTGTGGATGTGAATCTTTCAGGTTGTATCATATACACCTCTTCGTCCAGCTCTCCATTTAGGAAAGCTATTTTCACATCCATCTGCTAGATTTTATAGTCTAGATGGGCAGCTATCGCAAGCATAATCCGAATGGATTTAAGCATTACCACAGGAGAAAACATCTCGTCATAGTCTATACCATAACATTGACGATATCCCTTGGCAACCAGACGGACTTTATAGGTTTCCACCTTTCCATCTGCGCCCCTCTTCCTCTTGAAGACCCATTTACACCCTATGGGTTTTACTCCTTCGGGTGGGTCAACCAATGTCCACACATCGTTGACCTTCATGGACTCCATTTCGGATTTCATGGCCTCTAGCCATTTTTCAAAGTCAGGTCTCTGCATTGCATCCATGTAGGTGATCGGATCTTCATCATTTTCATCAAGTTCGATAGGATCTCCATCCCAGATCAAGAAACCATAGTATCTGTCCGGTTGACGTGGTACTCTACCAGATCGCTTTAAGGGTGCAGGAACAATGGGCTCTGGATCTGATCTAACCAAATTCAGTTCAGGTTCAGCTACTTGTGTCAGTTTTTCCACCTACCGAACTTCCTCAAGTTCGACCTTAGAGGCAACAGTCTCTTTACCAAGAAACTCCTTTTCTAAAAAGATTGCCTTAAGACTGACAAACACCTTTTGCTCATCAGCTAGGTAGAAATAATACCCTTTGGTCTCTTTTGGGTACCCTATGAAATTACACTTGTCAGACCTAGGTCCCAGCTTGTCCGTAATTAAACGTTTAACATAAGCCAGACACCCCTAAACCCTAAGGTGCGAGAGTACTGGCTTACGTCCTATCCATAACTCATATGGCGTTTTGGCTACAGATTTACTTGGAACTCTATTTAGAAGGTAACAAGCCGATTCGAGTACATATCTCCAGAGGAAGATCGGCAGACTCACAAACCCCATCATGGATCGGACCATGTCCAACAAAGTCCAATTCCTCCTTTCAGACACACCATTATGCTGTGGTGTTCCAGGAGGAGTCCACTGAGAGAGAATCCCATTCTTTCTAAGATATGTCAGAAAATCATTGGAAAGGTATTCACCCCCTCGATCAGATCGAAGAGTTTTAATACACTTTTCAGTTTATTTTTCTACCTCATTTCAGAATAGTTTGAACATTTCAAATGACTCCAACTTATACTTCATTAAATAGACATACCCATACCTTGATAGGTCGTCTGTGAAGGTTATGAAGTAGAAATATCCACCTCTTGCACTTGAGCTCATGGGTCCACTTACATCAGAATGTACCAGATCCAAGAGTTCACTGGCTCGCTCACCTTTTCCAGTAAAAGGTGACTTGGTCATCTTTCCAAGAAGACAAGACTCACAGGTTAGAAGTGTTTCACAATCACCTACTTCAAGAATCCCTTCTTGAGCCAATCTGTTTATCCTGTTCTTATTGATATGACCTAACCTACAGTGCCAAAGGTAGACTTTTGACACATTATCTATTCTAGGGTGTTTACCGGAGGTTTGAACCACATTAACAGGCTGTGACAGTAAGTAAATTCTATTATTTAGTTGTCCAACAAATATTGTAACACCATTCAAAATGATATTGTAAACATTTTTTTTATTAAAAATTGATAACTGTACATGACCAAAAAGCCTACAGAAATAATATTTAATAAAAAGCTTGGACAATAGTGACATTCACTCAGAATTATATTACGAGAATTGATTACAAGGTTCATGATTTCTAAAGCTAGAACTGAAACTTTGCTTCCATCTCCAACGTTTAGGAACCTCTCGCCGTCATCAAATCTCCTACTGATCTGCAGATCCTGCATCAAATTGCAAATATGATAAGGGCTTTCGATATTCAATATCCAAGCAGTAGTATCACAAATAGAAAAGTTGCAAGGTGTTATCATATAATTACCTTACTTCTTCTTCGACCTGTTTAGGTCCAGGGAGGCAATGTATAGAGGATAGTTCCTCTTTCAGTGCCCCTACTTCTTCCAAAAAAAGTACTCCGCCTGGCTCTGGTCGGGCTTGCGCTTCTTGGTCTGACCCTGTGCAGACGTTCCAGCATGCGGCTGCACCTTCTTGTTCTTCTTCTTCTTGTTCTTCTTCCCTTTCTTAAAGGGTCAATGACCAGAAGAAGACCCTCCCACAACATTCACCGACTCCTTATGGAGCTAGTGGTCCTTCTTAAAGTTCTGCAGCAACCCCAACAAGCCGTGGTAGTTCACTGCAGGCTTTGTCATTCGAAAATGAGTAAGGAAGGGGAGGAAGGACTTGGGCAATGAATTAAGGATCGCATCCTTACTGAGCTGCTCGTGCAGGGAAAAGCCTAGTTTACTTAGGCGCTCAATCATTTCGATCATGTATAGTACATGATATGTGACTGAGGCCCCATCCCTCATTCGAGCATTAAAAATAGCACAACTAGTTTTGTGCCTTTCAACATCGTTAGGCGTACCAAAGGAGTCATTCAACATTTGAAGCATCTCCTGCGGTTGGGCGTTCTCAAACCTGCGGCTGAACTCATCATTCATTGCCGCCAGCATTATGCATCGAACGGAGGTGCGGTCATTGAGCCACTTCTGGTAAGTGTCTCAGACTGTGCCTCTAACGTTCGGGGCTGGCTCCTCTGGTGCCGGATCCGTTACTACATAAAGGATCCGCTCATGCTCAAGGATGATTTTTAATTTTTGATACCAGCTATCGAAATTAGGTCCCATGAGCTTGTCATTATCTAATAATGACCGAAGCGACAAGGTAGTGGCCATAGCTGCATAAAGAAAAACCAGATCTCTATTAGTACATAAATTATTAATACTAAAGACTTGGACTTTAGTCTAAAGTTTCTTCCAATATTTTTACGAACTGGTAGCCTCAACTTCCAATTCGAAGAATTACTTTAATTCCTTAGTGGGTACTAGAATCCACACAGACTACACATGAGCCCAACTTTGGTTGGTCAACCCATGTGCATCTATGGGTAGGTTCATAACCAGTTGTTTCTCTAAACAACTTCTAGTAATTAATTTTGCCCCAGAACCTAATCAGTAGGCTTTGACCTCCACTGAAAAGATCTGGTTAGGTCCAACCATTAACATGACTTGATTTGGTGAATCGGACCAATAAATGATCAGGTCCGACTTTGGCCGGCCAACCTGACCACCATCAGAAAGACTCAAACCAAATTATCATACTATGAATGATAATTCCATAAGTCAATAAGCACCAGGCCTTTGGGCCTCCAGTGATTATTAAACTAATAGACTCATTATCACTCACTTAATGGGAGGCTATGACTTAGTTATCACTATAACTTAATCATTTTAGAGACCTAATAATTTTGAGAATTTTATTAAAGGATAGAAAAGAAAAAATTAACCAGCCAATTTCAATCCTCCCACTGACTTCACCAAGTCAGATTAAAAAAGATTTAATTAAAATCGGCATTAGGAGCACCTAAATCAGTCACATTGATTTACCTAATGACATGGGTGAGCCCTAATCACCAAGTGATCTAATCAAAATCTAACTCACCAGGTTGGCTAGGTAAGTGAGATCAGTGGTGGGGATAAGCCATTAACTCATCAAAGATCGAATCAATGCGAGTAGCTCCCACTTAAGAACCACTGGTCAAACTGCCGAACTTACCTTAGACACCAACCGATTCATTAGTTTTAATTTGATCAACTTAGTAAATTAGGTTCCACCGCGTAGCCATGAATTAAGTCCATCTTGGTCTAGTTAAAGATATAGACCCATTCAACTACAACTATTGGAGTTGAGTCTAGAGTATCCTTGACCTAATCTAATTCAACTTTTGATTAGATTTGACCAATTACTCTAATTTAGTCCATTTCTTTAAGCTAACCTTAGGTCTAACCCAATTATGGACCTAATCCATCTAACCCATTGACCCACAAGTTTATACAATTGTCTTAGGTCTTAATTCACAATTCTAGACCAACTAGACAATACTTAATTCTTTTAATTAAGTATTTGGGCTGATGGATCAGGGTTTGGTTTTTCGAAAATAATTTTCAAATTTGAAAGGTTTTATTTTCTGTTCACCAAACATGTTGACTCATTTCACAAATAGATCAGCACATTTCATAGATAGCAATCTTATTGCTAATTACATAACAGAAAATAACTCAATCAAAATAAATCATGAATATTCCTTTAGATCTAATCTAACATATTCATGATAAATTTTATAATTGAACTTTTATAATTAAGTTCTTTCGTTGCTTCATCTGCATGGGATATAATTGCAGCGGCATCCCTACCGCCATAGGAGACCCCATCGAATGGGAGGAGAGGGCCTTTAAACCCTACTTTTCTCCTATAATCGGACGGCCATGGCAACCAACCCAATTCGATTACTTGCTACTTGGATCAAGTATATCTAAATATACCAATTTTAAATTTTAAATTTTAAATTTTAAATTTTAAATTTTAAATTTCAAACAAATTTCAAATTTTTGAATTTTAAATTTTGAATTTAAAATTTCAAACAAATTTTAAAATTTTGAATTTTAAATTTTGAATTTAAAATTTAAAATTTCAACCAAATTTTAAATTTTAAATTTTAAAATTTAAATTTTAAATTTTTGAATTGCGAATTTTAAATTTCAAAATTTAAATTTTAAATTTTAAATTTCAAACTTTTGAATTTTGAATTTCGAACAACTTTCCAAATTTAAATTTTAAATTTTAAATTTTAAATTTAAACTTTTAGATTACAACTTAATCTACGTATGCAAATTCATATATCATATCTTAGAACCTGCTCTGATACCATTTGAAGCGAAATTCAGTGCAGGGGTAAAATGGTAATTTTAAATTTTTTTCAAAATTATGATTTTACAGTAAAAAATATTAATTAATCTAATTAATTAATATATATTTATCCTACACTAGGATCTAAATATGATATACAGCATGTATGCATTTAAATTTGAAATTCGAATTTGAACAGTAAACACTTTACTGTAATATGTTCAGAACATAATACCTTTGTGTGGATAGTAGATCGCCGTAATCTGATCACCGTTGGGAGAGTCTGATCATCATAATATAGTCACACAGCATATCTGATCTCTACGGATCATCCACATGAGGCTCTCGGTCTGATCGGCTCCTCACGAGTGCTAGCTCGTTGTAGAGCCCTTTCGACGGCCGATGCTGATCGAACTTCTTCGATCGATGTCTATCGATTCTTTGGATGCTTTGGATCATCAGCAGACTGCTTGAGAGGATGTTGAAGATCTTCCTAAAATTTGATGAGCTCACAACACTCGTAGCTCACCTTCTCACTTCTCGAACACCAGGCTGAAACCCTAGGGTACACTAAGAAAAATTCTGTGCCCTTTTTTCTTTCTTTTCTTTCTTTTTCTCTCGAAAGGTTTTGGACCTTCATCTCATGCAAAAAGGTTCCTCACACCCCAAACTTTCTCTCCAAAAAATTCTTCACACGCCCTACCTTTCTCCTCTTTTTAAAACAACGTTGAACATGTCTTATTCGCGTGAGAGGATAAAGATAAGTGGTTGCACATTTGAATTCAAATCGAGTTTGAATTCAAATGCAAACCAACTCATCCCTATCCACTTATGGCATGAGAAGAGAAGGGCGTGGACTCTTTGTATGTGGAAATATTTCACGAGAAACCTTTTCTCGTGTAAGTTATGTGGCGCACAAGATGGATAAGCATGAAGACACAAGAGATAAGTTATCCATTCAAATTCAAACACGCTTTGAATTTGAATGGTTAACGAATCAGCTTTATTCATCCATATGGTGCACAAATATGGGCGTGGAGAGGGCTTTGCATGAGAAAAACTTCATGAGAAATTCCTTCTCGTGAATTCAAATGGGTGCAGTGGATGTGAGGTGGCGCAGGGAGTTTGGGTCAAGGTGGTTTCATTATTTAAACCAACCTAATTGAACCAAATAAGTTAGGTCCAATTAGACTAATTTAAATCTAACTTAATTAGGCTTAATTAGGCTCAATAAAATCTTAATCAAATCAGAAATTGATTAAGCCCAACCCCTGATTAAATCAGGGACCAAACCATCTCAACGATTAGGTCAACTCTTAACCTAATCGGGTCAAACCCAACTGAATCCAATTCAATTGGACTTGATCCAAAAATAATTACTCAATCAAATTAAGTTAATTAGTGATCAAATTACTAATTAAATCTCTCATAAATATTGAATCCAAATTCGATGGGCAATCGGGTATCAAAGTCCATCAATATGAAACCTTGATCGAAGAGTCCCAAACCAGTGGGACTTTTGACCCTGGTACTCAAAATGTGTGAGACTCGTAATCAAAGAATCCTGATTCTCGATCACAGAGTCTCAGACACGTAGGACTCATAGTCCATGAATATTAGGACTCTTCATCAGCCATCAGATCAGATAGGAACCTCTAATGTGTGTGACCCCGCAGGTTCGAATCTAAGCCGGTAGCACAGGAACCAATTCATGTACTAATCGAAGTGACCATCTAGCAATGGTACCCGACGATCGGATAGGTCAAATAGTTGCAATCGCAACACTCAGAACCTACATGAATATGGTTACTGTATAATTCATTCCTTTTGACCCTTGTGTTTAGGACGACTCAGGGTTAAACTGTCAATCCTGATTAGATCATCCGAGTCATGCTCAACTTAATCAGTCCTGTGACTCCTCATTAGGACTACCCTGGCCAAGGTTTTGCTAAATTGAAACACGACTGTACACAACTCCTGAACTAGAGTGGTCAATCCCATCTTGACACACGCACCGACAAGTCAAGTACTTGACTACACCCAGCAGCCTTCCGTCACTGAATTAGAAATTCAAGTAGTCCAGTGCCTAAGTGCAGTGAGTTGCTTGCAAGTCACCATGACAGTCTCAGATCGGAGAGACATTTATACCCATATCCCATCGGAGCAAATCTTGACAGCAGAGATAGCACCGGAGTCGATCACGTTCAGTGCAGATGTACCTTTACATCTCACCTGTATGCCATACCAGTGTCTCCACACTCCTTGGTTAAGAAGACAACCAACCTATATGGCACACAACGACCTATGCTCGATAAACATTGTTGTTCTTGGTAACAATGTATCATTTGATCGCGAACAAGTTTAAGGACAAAACGATAAATCCTCCTTTGTCGAGTCTAAATAGTTCTAAGGACTTCACCACAACACAGGAGTTCATTAGAAGATGATAATTTGTGATGTAAAATATCAAAATAATTTTTATTTATTTATGATTTATGTACTGATACAACAAAGAGCACAACCGTCAACAGGCTGACGATTGACTTTAGGATACTATTCCCAACACTCATTACCCAGACCCTAGAAATCTCTGAACCCACATATGGGACTACTCGAGCCCTGGTGATCTGAAGATCGGTGCCTAGCGAGGATCCTTCCTCATAGTGGTCCAAGGATTCCCTTGGACTCGACCTGAGGAGGAGATGATCAAGGATTTTGGCTACGCCAATGAGTTTCACCCCTAGCCTCATTGCCGTCAAAAGCCATGAAGAAAAAGGGGTAGAAATGAACTAACAAGTAGAATAGAGACCGAAAAACTAGACAAAATTGAAGACCAAAAACAAAGAGAAAAGATAAAAGAAAAAGAAGGATGACCAACTAGGAAAAAAGCTTCGAAGGTTGAAAAAGTTGAGGGAGTCGAAGGAGACAGTGGCGTAAGTAATAGTAGGTACCCTTTCGATAGTAGCAGCAGTAGGGTAGCAGAAGTTTGACTATTTATACTATCCATAAATGGCTTGGATCAAAACACCACAACACCATATCTTGCCATGTGGCAAGTATCAGAGACATCGGATCACACGACTCTTGACTGCACCAGTCTCCTGATCGTACTACATAGGTAGATCTATGAGGGGCAGCTCAAAGCCTATCGATAATCGATACATGATGAGTCATGATGGATCTGAAAATAACTACTGAGATTGTTGTTTCAAATTATTATGGTATGATGCTTTGGATCACCCATGTCTCATTATTATGGTGAGATTCATGAGACAGCATATTAACGAAGTTTCGAAATTCTCTCCATGAATAATGTAAATTAAATACTCTGACCTGGAGATCATACTGGGAGCCGAGGTAGGATCAAACATGTAAGCCTACTACTTTGTTCATCCGAAGTGATGAGGTCACTTTAGACTCAAAAGTGGAGGGCAAATGTTATTGGAGGAATCAACCATCCAACCTCAACCTCACCTACCTTGGATAGAGGTCAAGCACTCACCTTGGACCCATCACTGATGACTCACATGGAAGCTATATTAACACCAAAGGACCTCTTTAGATGTTGGAAATGAAAGACTAGACGACCAGATTGTCCCACCAAAATGATTCCCCAACATTGGTGGCAACCCGACCTCGAACTCGGATGCACACTGACCCTGGGGTTAGACTCATGGCGAGGACACAAAATGAACTTCAAATCATCAACCTATTAAGAAGGAAAGATTAATCCGATAAAATTTTCTAGAATCTCGAATGATTTTCTTTAATCTTAGGCATATGAGCTAAAATCACGTATCTAGTACCCACAAATGGTGTCTGTAACCAATAACATACAATTTCTGGATTAGTGGGCATGGATTCTCTGCTTCCGCCATTATCGAATTTGGAGGTAATGCACGACGACTCCCCTTCATATAAAGAGAAACAAAGGAGACCCTCAGATAAATTCTACTCCAAAAAATAAGAGTACTCTTTCTTTCTCCAATTCTCTTTCTTTCATTATTTTCAAGCTCCGACTGACTTAAAGTATCGGAGGATCCCCCATTAGAAAATCTCCGATGAGTGTAGACTTTTTTAATTTTGAGATTTTCAAGGAGAGCTAGTCCTTGAAACATCGCCAAATCCTAGATCGGTAGGAGACCGGCCTTGTTTGCAACAACTTGGAGATTTGCAGCAATAGGCCCAAATTTAGATGGATGTCTTTGCAACTTTTCCATAGATCTATTTAAAGAAATAAAACTATTTCAATCTTGATATCTAGAAGTTGCAACATATATAAAAGGGTTAATTATCTAAAAATCCTATACTTTTTGGGGATTCTCAATTTTAACATAATCTTTTAATTTTTTCAATCAAGTATGTGTACTATCCAATTTGTTATAATATTGGCCTCTCGTTAATCGATGTTAAAGTTTATCGTTAAGATGCTGACATGTTATGCATGGAATCAACCTGCTAACTGATGTGTTATGTTATATAGATGACGTGTCATCCACATCATTAAGCATGGAAGATGGCATGAAAATGTAGAGTAGAAAGGAGACAGAGCGATGGAGATGGAGAGAGAGAGCTTTTAAGGAGAAGGGTTGAAGAGGGTGAGGGTTGAGGCCAAAGTCCCACCTTTGAAACCCTAAATCTGATGAAGTTAGCCAGAGATAAAGTGAGAGTCTACACTATCCCAGGGAGCTGAAGGTCATGTTGCCGTTGGCAAAGGTGAGATCTTTGTTGGGGTCGCCACCGTCGGTGAGGGCGTGACCATAAAGGGCACAATTGTGGCAGGCAAAGGTGGTGTAGTACTCAATGAAGCCCTTCTCGAGCCGCCAGCCATCGGGGAGCCCGTCATGGGCCTCTGCATACTGGCACACGGGGTTGGAGAAGCGGTGGTGGAAGTCCAGCTCAAGGGTGGTGCTGTCGGTGGTGTCGGAGACCACTAGCATAATGGCCATGAAAAGAAGAAGAGGGCAGAGAGATGGTGAAGAAGAAGCCTTAAAAAAAGGCTTACGAAGGCGAGAGTGAGGAATGGGAGGAGGAGAAGAGAATTTTGAAGAGGAAAGGGGTCATGGATTCTGTCATTCTGATATTAGATCAAAGTCAATGGTGGGATAGATGCATCAATTTCACGATGCCATCGGCGACGGGAGGAGCTAAACTTCAACATCGATTGACTGCGGGCCAATATTTCAATAAATTGTATAGTATACATATTTGATTGAAAAAATTAAAAGATTATGCTAAAACTGAAAATTCCTAAAAAATATAGTATTTTTTAGATAATTAACCCTATATACAATGAAAACATCTTAGATCTTGTATGAAAGTTTTCATTGAGATCTCAACCAACAGTTCAGTTTATATCAACACTGAGCACCCCATAATACACTCTATATATCATTTAGCCCTCCAATTTCAGTCTATATAAATCATCAAATCCAAGATATTGGCCAATATGTATATTCAAATTGATCAATCATCTTTTCATATATTCAAATTGATCAATCATCCTTTCAACTTTTTAAACAAAGTATTAACTAATAAAGCTCAAAATTAATGCCTAAATATAATTTTAATTTGGCTTACTATATTCACCATGATTCCGTATCTTGACCTAAAAAAATATTGTTCTAAATCTCAGAATATCTCAATTTCTTCCAAATTTTCTTATTTATTTTATTTTCGAGATAAACCAAGATCTCCATTCAACTCGGTCCTGGCAACTTACAAGATACGATATATTAAGATTTGAAAACCCTGTCCCCTCTTCTCTTCCCCCCGTCTCTGTCTCTGAGTGCTCCAACATGCTGCCGAGAATTTCCTTGTAAAGGGACTAAAGCCTGTTTTTAGTGCCATGCACAGCATTTTTGGTGCTAATTTGAAGTCACAACGTCAACTTTCTGGTTGACTATTTCTAAAAACTCAATGATATAAAGCATTGTGTGGTTTTAGGGATAAGTAGCAACCTCCTTTCTGTTTCTTTTATTTGCTTAATTTCTTTTCACGAATTAATTCCCTCTGATATGAACCAACAAAAGTCACGTATCTGCTGTGTTGTGGCTTTCACCATCCTTTCTATATTAATCATGATGTGCAATCGTTGATATCTATAGGTCAGTGTCCTGAGGCTGAGGCACTTTGGAAGAGCCCTGGAAACTTTGGAAGACTTGGTCGTCCTCGTTTCCCTTCCACAGATCCATGTGTGTGAATGCTTTGCTGCAGTGACCATAGGCTCTCGCTGTACCTTTAATTTCTCTAGCCTCATTCACACCATACCTTTGTTATTTTAGCTCTTTGGTGGGAAAACTAGGAGAACCAACCATTCATGGCTTCCTGACCTATATATGTTCTCACTATTTTTCTCCAACCTTTTTTTTGCCTAGCATACCGAGTCTAATGCTTGGTGGTTTTCTGCAAGTAATTCTTATTAAGACGCGAATAAGTACTTCTCTTTGACTGTGAGAATTATATAAATGACTATATATAACTAGTCTTCCATGATAGAAACATATGTAGGCACATAGGAATGATTGTTATAGGTGTTTATTATTGGTTAAGGATTACAATAATAGTTCTTTGTTCAAATTTTTCTGTAAATATAATAGTAATACGAAAGTATAAAAAATTATAGCATTAAATCTGTAATATCCAATAAATATCATGGGTAATCAAGGAATTAATCTTTTTAATATTTTTATTTTAATTTACTAGCATTCCTTGTTTCGTCAATGGATCATTAAGCTTCCAGGCTATCACTACTCATATTAAACAGCCATGCAATTGGAACCTTGAATACTATATTGGCAGATTGTTCGATTAATTTTCTTTTTTTTTTTCTTCTCTTTAAAATATGGCTGAAAGTAGTTTTTTCAAGTAGGATCATGACTAGCAATCTAGAAAGTCTAGTGCAAAGTAATCAAATCATGAATCATGAAGGCAGTTCAAAATAGTAACATCTCTAGACTATCCTCCAATCTATCTTAATTCCTTTCAGAAGATTAGAAATTTGTATAATGCTCAAACCAGTACTCAAATGCATTATGGATGCTAAAATAACTATAAATTTAATTTCTTTTCTTTGGAGGAAATGAATCCAGTAAGAATTGTATCTGCTATAAATTAAAGAGGCCTTGAATTAGGCGTTCTTGTCATAGGATAAGTGGTCAGGGTTTCTTCTCTCTCCATTTTTGACCACAAGTTTTTATTCCGATAAAATAGTTGGATTGCTCATTGACACAGACTCACCAACATTTGTACCAATAAACCTTGAAAAATTTACAAGTCTCAATGCTCTTACCCAGAACAATTCAATCATCACTCAGGACCCATGGATGGTACAATAAAGGCAAACTGTTTGGTATCATGGTTGGGCCTCCATTGTATTTATTGGTGATAGACTTTGACTCAAACCGTAACATGGTCAAAACCTCTCCTCTCTTCCCTCTCCATAACTTGTCCCCCACTCGGCCAAACTGTTATGGTCTGAAAAAAAGAAAGGTTGTGCAGGGTGACCTAGTGGGAACTACCAATCTGGATGAAGAAAATGACCAATTCCCGTTTGGAACGTGATCGAATTGAGACCGGGAGACCCATAAGATCGCTAGCTTGACTTACCATACGATGGGATTCTCTGAGATCATACTGTTGACACCTATACCTTTGAGATTTAATGGTAAAAAATTTCTATGATTATAAGATGATATATGGAGAGAGATGCTATTATATACTTGGGTATACTGCTCATATAATTGTTTGAATCAATGATAGACCATCTAAATTCAAACAGTTGAACATAATCTATACCACAAAATAGGCTTGGAAACTAAAAATCATATGTTTTGATGGTTGTAATTTAGTTATCAAGTAGGCATCGAAATAGATAGTTTTACAAAAGTGACACTATATTTTACAATATGATCTAATCATCGAAACCTGGAGTTCTTAATTCTACCAATATTGTTAGGTAGCAGATCTTGACTTATAAAATCAATTTTAATTTTTGTGCTATTTCATGTATTTGACAATACTAAGGTAAGTGATGTAATTCATTTTAGTGCATAAATAATAATTAAATTAGAGACCATCAAAGTAAATAAATTTTGGTTTCTAAATCTGTTTTGTAAAAAAATCTTGGTCATTAGTTTAGATTTTGAATGTAGATGATGTATCATTGATTTTCAAGAAGAATGCATATATTTCTTAGTACACACACTCACTCTCTCTCTCTCTCTCTCTACACACACACGCGCGCGCACACATCAATAAGAAGATACTAGCATTGTTGCTCATGATCCGATTGCACCTTGTTTCATATCACACAATCAATATATGAACTGCGTAAGTCCTCCCATCTCATGTTGACACATACAGGGATTTAGTGGGATTTGGCTCATATCTCCCGCTTGAAAGAATAATTGATCTTCTTTTGGGATGTTAAACGTTGAATCACACTATGCACAGATTTTAAAGCCCACCAACCTCTTTTTCTATCTATTGCCATAGATCATGGGACAGACATCGTGCTTTGAAAGATGTGCAAAATGTAATACAACGATTCAAAGAAGATCCATCATACTATTGGGTCATAGTACAACCCACACCCAACTTAGTGGCACCAAATGCAACACTATTTAAAATTAACAGAAGATTGATGCCCACATTTGATCTGCTCTAAAAGGTTAAAACAACAACTCTTGCTTTTTAGGATTAGAATTCCAACTAATGAGACCCTGGCGTGCTCTCCAATCATTATATTCCCTTAACAATACCGCCTTCAATCATACGCCAGCCTAAAGGACAAAAACACTCCCTTCGCAGTGGCTGTTCCAGTAGGCCAAATTGGTCATTTAGACGTACCGTGTTACATGGAGAGCTAGAAAGATAGGAAAGATAAAAAAAAGTAGTAGCTAAATCAAAAATAGCGGTCAAACTCAACCAGAGAAACGGGCGGCAGTGGAACCTTCCCCCTTCCCATTATATTTTCTTTCCTTCTCACTTGAATATCTCTTATATATCACACGTATTCCATATATACCCATTAGCTCTTGCCATTCAAAATAACCAAACCGTTGAAGGGGCCTAAGGGGACTTTAAAAAATGGACAAAATCCTCCTCCTTTGACATCCTCTAACATAGAACTCTGCCCTTTTCTCCTCCTCTTCTTCACACCTTCAACATATAGATAGGCCAATGCAAGGGGACGGAAGTTGGTGCAAAAAGATCCAGAGATAGAGAAGAGAGGAGGAGATGAGTGGGGTTGTGGAAAGAGCTTTGAGGTGTTTGGGGAGAGGCTTCGATGTGACATGCGACTTCCGGCCGAAGTACTGCAAGGGGAAGGAGAGGCTGGTTGTGATCAATGAGGAGGAGAGGAAAGAGCTCTTGGTGCCCGGATTTGGAGCCTTTGAAGGTGTATCGGTTGATATAAAGTGTGATAAGGGGGATCGAATCAGATACCAGTCTGATGTGCTTGAGTTTAACCGGGTATTGGGTCATCACCTTCTTCTAATTGATTAATTTCTTTTTAGTAGGACTGTTGATTATGACCAGATTGATATATATACATATACACATATTTTTTGTTGGGATGTAAAAGTTTCTTTTGTTTGTTGGATTTGGATCCTATGGTTTGGTCTGATGTCACACCTACTGTCTTGTTCTCTGGCATCTCATGAATGCCAAGAAACAACACTCCGATCTTGGAGAGCAAATTTTTGAGTATCCTACTCAAACATTGCACCCCTCATTCAGCCTGTTTAATTGTTTGGAGTCATCTTTTTTTAAGTGAAATATTGCCATGCTCTTTAATTGTCGGATGGATTTGGAAAATTGGAGCTACCTACCTTTCTTCATCTTTTTATGGGTGTTTGGCACAAAGGACCAGCCATTTTGTTCTTCAAATTGCTCATACTCGGCAATTCCATGTCCGATACATATATCTATACCCATCTTTGGTTTTACTCTCATTTTTTTACAGTAATATGCATAAAAAGAAATAGGACAAGATTGTTTTCTCCTTCCTTTCCAAATTAACTTCTGGATGCTTAACACTTTTAGTTAATTATAATTGAGAGTTGAAACACTTTTGCTGAATATATTTAATTGCTTCTCAATAACCTGCAACTGGTCTTAGTTCATGTTTGTTTAGCTATAAGCACCTTCCAACTTCAAAATACCAGCCAGTCTTATGATCAGAATGGCCGTATACCATGATGCACTGTGTATGTTTGAATTGTTCTTAAGAAACAATTAGAACATCTCATGCCCTATTGTGGTGCCATTTCTTTTTTCCAAAGATACCGTGGTGCCATGTTACTCCACAACATATTTTGATTGGCAACACAAGAGGAAAAGAAATATACTCAATAGCTATCAACCCAACATGCAAGTGATGATGAAGTAAAAGGAGGAACCGAGGTAATTAAAATCGCATGCATGCTTTCTTGATGCACTTTGGGGTGGATTAGGATTGTATCCTTCGTAAAAAAAAAATGATCGATCTTTTTTTTTTATGACATCGACCATTGGATTATGCCCTGCACTCATCTTAAAATGATTATTATGCAATTTAATAGTAGATTTAAGTGGAGGAAAGTAAATCTTTTTTTCGTGCAGAAGATACAACCCTTTTCCCTTCCAATAGCCTCCCCTATCTCATCCATCTTCGAGAAGCCTAACGTGGACCAAACCAACTGAAAGAGATTTCTTAGTTCATGTTTCACAATTTCAATGGACTTTTTCTGGAGGCTGTCCAAGTTTTCTTAATCAAATCTGATTAGCTTCCATTAGACAGTTTAGCAGCCAAAATGTAGGACAGGAGGAAAAGTCCAAATTTAGAGGGGCCGGGTGGAATTCCGGAAGATAGAATGGCAGTGGCACCAAGAATGACCTAATTTCCGTCACCGACGGTGACCATAACTCACCTCCAAGAAATTAACGCATTGGTCCACCACAAGTTTCAGCATCTGTTTCGTAGAAATTCTGGTTACAAGTACCGCAGTGTGATTAATAAAGCTTTGACCATAGATTATTTTTTTTTAAAAAAAAATAATCTTTTTCGTTCTCGTTGTGAACAGGGTACGATGAGTGATAACAGATGTCATCCATGTGGTCTTCAAAGTCACCCAAAAAAAATTGTCATCAAGTTTACTTCCACACACTTATTATTCAAAAGGTTTTAGCCTCATATTGTTCCCACCTGTTCACATTTAGCAGAAAAGAGCAGGGGAGAAACAAGGCCTTATTTAAGGAGGTTGTTTGTAGATCTGTTGGTGTTATATAACCACATGGAGTATTATTTCTTTGGGTCTGGACTCTTGTTTATTATTAAGGGATGGATGCCTTTTCCATTTGGCGAGGCCCTTTGCAACATGGGGATTGGCAAGATAGGTTCCTGCGCGCTTTAGCCGTCTGTAAATATGCCATGTAGCATGAAGATGTGAGTTTGGGAGTTGAATGGGGGATAGCTAGTGCTATTTAGCTATGATTTGGCTTTGAGCAAATTAATTAAATTAGATTATGATGATTGATGGATAATCCTATTAGACTTTTAGCAATATTTTAGAATAATGAATTTAGCTAGCATTAATCAAATGAAAGGTGACATCATTTACATCGTGGATTTACATATAGATGTCGGAGCTATTCAATCAGAGAAGCTCGTTGGCTGGAAAGATACCCTCAGGTTTGTTCAACTTTATGTTTGAATTTAATAGTGGCTCGTGGGCTCGAGATGCTTCAAGGACCAAATGCTTGGCCATGGATGGCTACTTCATCTCTCTCTTTGACCTTCACATTATCCGCCAACCTCTCATTCTCTCCGATCATGTCATCAATGATGTTCCTTCTTCTTGGGATCCAGCTGCTCTCTCAAGGTATATTAATTAAATAATTATTTTTTACTTAACCATATTTAGTCAGTCCTTATCCATTTTTTTTTTTTTTTCATTTTTTCTTTGTTGCACCTCCATTTCTTTTTCTCCATTTGGAGCTAATGTAATAATTAAGTCAACCAAGGTAGGCCTTGGACTATATTTTCTGATTAATGAAATATATGCATGCTTACAAGTTGAATGCATGACAAGAAAGTTTGCTAAAGGAAAAATATCCAAACATATAGAATGAAAAAAGGAATGTAGAAAAATCATCATGTTTAAGAGCAAGTAAAAGAAACGAATTGAACTTAGCAAATTTAATGACTTATGGCACCATTTCATATATCTTGGTATGATTCTTTTTTAAAATTTTTCAATTATATCCCTATAAAAGTATTTTTCATATTTATCCCTAAATTCAATTCTTTTTGAACATTTATTTATCATTAAAATGAAATCATATTTTTACCCTCATATAAATGGCTTCAAAATTTAATTAAACATAATCTTTAAGAGTTGAATCAAGCCATTAACCATTAGCTAAAACATAATCCTCTTGCCTACCAATACAATATGTGATGGGGTCTTAAATTGATGATTCATTTTACCTATATTGAGTTTATTGAATTATTTCTACTAGCTTATAGTATTTGAGGAGTCAATTATTCTCTTTGATAAAAAAAACACATCCTCCATTTTTGGACATCATGTCTTAAAGATTGGTAATTAAACTAAATATTTCTGTCAACTAGACATATTCATATGTATTTGACATAAAATTAAAAAAATAAGTTTGCTTCACTTTATTCTTTTGAATAGATCAAAAATTTACTATCAAAAATGATTTAAATTAACATGTTTTAATTATTTTGAAATAAATTTATATATTTTATTTATTTAGGTAGTAAAGTATTGAAATTTTCTAGCAAATAAATGATATATATTTATCTCATACATTTTTAACAAAGGGAAAAGAATATGTAAACTATTGGTAAATTTTTAATTTGCTATTTCTTTTTAAATCATATGGATCTATATTCTGCACTATTTTTGAACAATATATAGAAGAAAATCGGAGTACATGTTTAATATTTTTTTATCAAAGAGGAAAATTGACTATTCAAATGTAATGAGCTAGTAGAGAGAATTCAATTCATTTAGTATATGGAAGCTGAATTACTAATTTAAACAATTATTAGATATGCATTGTGTTGGTGGTCAAGAGAATTGTGTTTTGTTTGTTTCAGCTCTTAAACATTATTTTAACTTAAATTTTTTTGATCTTGTTTTGTGATGGTAAAATATCATTTTCTAAATTTAATCAAATTTTAATTGTAGTTTAGCAGCATTGTCCAACAATATAAACCTAATGGATGTGGATTATAGGGGCAAATATAGATCCAGGGATATATATATATAATATATATATATATATATAACTTTGCAGGGTAAATATGCAATTGGATATTTTTATAAGGATACATATATAAAATCCCTTCTTTCTCTTAAGAATAGATGTTATTGATTTTTTTTTTTTTTTGGTAGAAATATTATTGATGTTATCGAGTGTGAACAATTTTAGCTTGGGAGAGTCAATAAAAATTGTAACAACAATGAGAGTTGATGGAAACTTAATCATCCATCAATAAGCCAACTCAGAGAATCAATTCAGTAATGAAAAATTAATAATTATAGAAATTCAGTAATTCAAAAAATAATTAATGACAGTCCATGCATCCATTATTTCATTATTCTGACCATACCTACAATTGACTCGGTCTAACTCTGGCTTAACATCTTTACCCAAAAAAAAAGAAACTATTGCTTAATATAGGTGTAGTTGGTAGCTTCCCACCTTGCAACTTCCTTACTGGTGCAATAATACAGCAAGTCATGGTGCCAACATACCTATAAATGAATAGGTTTTTCATAAGAAGATACGTATCAGCCTTCATTTTTTTATTCTCTTCCTTTGGTCGTCGGATTAGAGTTGAAAGTCTTCTAGCACATTGAAGCCAATACTACGGATTAAGTGTGTGCCCACCAAACAGTAAGGTGCCCCGTTTTCATTGTGGGATCTCCAAGTCCGTGATCTATATCACCAAATAATAAATGAGTACAGCAAGCGCCAAGTTGGCTCTTCAACTAACAGGCTCTGACTTTAAAGTTTTGTTCAAGGAACTGAACTCAGTAGGGTTAGAAAAGTATTTAAACAAAGCCTGCGAATAAAGTAAACAAGGTTGAATTCTAATGGGGTCAATGGTCACTGATCAGCTAGTTGGTGTTTGTCTTGAACGCAGGTTCATTGAAAACTACGGGACACATATAATAGTGGGGCTAAGTGTCGGAGGCCAGGATGTGGTTTATGTGAAGCAAGACCAGTCTTCCAACTTGGCTCCATCTGAACTCAAGCAACACTTGGATAGACTTGGAGATCAACTATTCACTGGGACCTGTGCCCTTCCTCCTCTCCGGTCGAAATCCAAAGAACATAAGCTCAAGGTCACCTTGCCTTCTCTCTATTTCTCTCTCTCTCTCATTCACATAGAAGTCTCTCCATCTCTCTCATTTATGAGACTTATTAAAGGGCTTACTAACAGGTTCCGGAGGCTTTCAATGTGTTTGACTCGCAACCAAGGCTTGTTGAAGGCATTAATCCAGTCTCATGCAAAGATGTACGTATGAAGGTCACCCAATGACATGCTATATGAGCAATGCCTCCCCGAGCTAGATTTCTATTTAAGCTTATAAACTTCTTTAGTTTTACCTTAACCATTTGCAAAGATAACGTTTAATTTGATTTTTTTGCAGGGTGTAACAGTCATATGCTTGAAGAGGGGAGGAAATACATCCGCGAGCAGCCACTGTGAGTGGCTTCTAACAGTCCCTTCCATGCCGGATGTGATCAACTTCACCTTTGTTCCCGTTACCTCCCTCCTAAAGGGTGTTCCTGGTGCTGGCTTCCTATCCCATGCCATTAACCTCTACCTTCGATGTAAGTAATCTTCTCTCTGCAAAAATTTGATATTTCTTAGATCTAGAAAAAAATATAAATTAAATCATCTATTAATGCATCTCCAGAATGTTGATCTATATATATCACTTTTGTTCATATATTCATATATTTAGATCAGAAGAGTTTGAAACTACTATATGTAATTCAAAGTAGTGCACATGGAGAGCAACATCAGCGCACATAAGTGTAAAATTAATTCATCATACAAGACCTGGAGCTAAAAGGGTAGCAATAATCTCTTCCCTTCAATGTGAGAATAGCAGGAACAAAAAGAGAAAAAACAAAAATGGCACCATCATAGTGTAGCAAAACAACAAAAACCAAGAACTTTTAGTTGAAAATTTCTTCGGGGAAAAGCTAGATTGTAGCCAAGTCAAACCTACCCCAAAATATTTTAACTTAACGTTTACGTTCTTCAATATGTAGCACTAGAGGATATCAAATCAAGAGAATACCTTTCTTGGATCTTAACGCTCCATAATTCTATTTAAGAGATACCAAAGACCAACAGACTCTCTTGTCTTTCGCAGTAAGAGGTCTTCTCACCAAACAAAATATCAAGTTCAATCAAAGAAGGAACTTACCCCATTTTTTTATGGAAAATGGAGGATGCAAGGAGCTTCCCCCAATTTATGGATGAAAGCAGATATTATCTACAAAGACGTAGAGTAAAGCAAAGGGATACACAGAGAAAGCTACAACTGAAAAGGAAAGCAAAGAAAAGAAGATAGATCAAAGAATCCTCAATCTAATGAAACACGAAACCAAGGGGACATTATTTACTCCTAGACTAGAAGAAACAAAGTCTTTCCAAAAGACTTAAAAGAAGTCTTTTCCACATAAGACAAAGTCTCTCCCAAACCTAGACGACCTGAAGGAATCAAGCTAGCTAGCAGCCTTATCCGTCACTTTTTATTTTGCAAGATCAGATATCAAATTTGATTAGCGGTCTCACCCATTCCATCTCAACCAACTTTGGAATGGCTTCATCTCCTTGCAAGGAGGGGATACCTAACATCAATCTGGTTGAAATAGAGGATAAATAAGTCAAGTCTGACTGCCCAAAAAATGAAAAAAAAAATTGTATTTGTATTGAAATATTCAGGAAGCTATCTTAATTTAGTATTTCCTTTTGAGCCAATGTTACTTTGGGTGCATGGCCACTTTCAGATAATATTTTAATAAAAAAGTGATGTAACCTTATTTTGATTCAATCTTTTGCATTAATGTTTTGCTTTGCAGATAAACCACCAATAGCAGACTTGCAATACTTCTTGGACTTCCAAGCTAACAAGTTCTGGGCTCCCATGCACAATGACCACCCCCTTGGTCCCAGCTCAATTAGATCCATTCCAACTCCTTCCCTACAGTTCAGTCTAATGGGTCCCAAGCTCTATGTCAACACAACTCAGGTAGCACCACCTTAATTCTTAAATCTTCATTTAACAATCACCATTAATCTCTCATCCATATGACCTTTTTACACCCACAATCTCAGGTCATCGTTGGAAGGAAACCTCTCACCGGGATGAGACTCCACCTTGAGGGCAAGAAAAACAATCGGTTAGCTCGGTTGATTGCTCATTGTTTCATTTGAGTGTGTATGTAATTATGATTAAGAATTAATTGGACTATATATTTACATGTTGTTAGACTAGCCATCCACCTTCAACATTTATCAAACACCCCGACCTTCATCAAAGCCCAGCCAAACAAAGCACCATTATGGCAGGGATCGGAGGAGATCGCAGATGAAAGATATTATGAGGCAGTCCAATGGAAGATGTTCTCGCACGTGTGCACCATGCCAGTGAAGTATGACCCTCGGTGGTCTACCACTGGTGGAGGAGCTTCATTCATTGTAACTGGAGCTCAGCTCCATGTGAAGGTCTATGAGTCGACTAGTGTGCTGCACCTGAGGCTCCTATACTCTGAAGTACCTGGTTGCATTGTGGCCCAGTCTAAGTGGGAGCAGGGCCCATTGGGCTTCTCTCAGAAATTGGGCTTCTTCTCAGCGATCAGCACACCTTTCACTGGAGTAGAGAAGGAGGGGCAGCCACTCCCAATTGTCATTGTGGACTCTGGTGTATTCCCCTCAGGCCCACCAGTGCCTGTGGGGGCCCAAAAGCTTTTGAGGTTTGTGGACACATCTCAGGTATGCAAGGGACCACAGGACACCCCTGGGTATTGGCTGGTCACTGGTGCAAAGCTGGATGTGGAGAAAGGGAGGATAGGGCTGCATGTCAAGTTCTCTCTGCTAGCTTCTGTTTCTTAACTTGAGAATATGCAATTGTACAGTCTCACTAGTTGGAGGATATCCAAATTTTCTCATTCTTTTGTATGTGAATACCTAAAAGTGCGATATTATATTGGAGGAGTTTTAAGGAAAACGTTGTATGAAAATTGGAGAAGCAAAGTTATCAATTTTAATGATTTTTTTTTTTTAAACAAATAAAGCTTGATAGAGAACAAAATAATCAAGGTGTAGAAGTGTTATTTTTGCCCCTTTCCCAGGTAATGTTGTCCATTCTTCACTTATTCTATAAATGTAAACTAGTACCACGTTGACTATAATGTATTCAGCAATCATTTTAAATTTTGGACAAATAATGTCAAAATGATTATGGTAATTATTACCTAAAAGCTCTCATGTGCATAGCCCTTCATCTCATAGGGAACAAAAGATACTTGGCAAGATTTTTTTTTTTTGATAAGACGAAGCACTGATACAGGGTGTGTATGCATATAGCCAAAAATGTCAGAAAAAGAGTATCTCGAAATGCCTGCAGCACGTCGGTCATCTCCATCTATATAACTTCGGAATGCTCAGCCACATAGGAGGCCATCCAATCAGCTGCACTATTGGCCTCACGATAAATGTGCTTGATCTCAATCGAGGAATAATCTATACAAGATGCCAAGTGTCGCTGAGGAGAGGACGAGCAGCCCTAACCATTGGCTGCTTCCACAACCAGCTAATAATCATGGCTAAATCGTCCTCCACAATCGGCTTATCTGCCCACAGCCAGCCTGGCAAGCTTGGCAGGTTTTTACATGGAGTATCATAAAGCCATTCATGGTTCAAACAAAGCAAATTTAGTATTTTTGAACTTTGGAGTTCTTCGAGATCTATTTGATTTTCGAGAAAATGAAAGCAAAAAAAAAAAAAGCAGGGGAAAAGAAAAGAAAAAAAGAGCATTTTCTTAGATGTGTTTAAACTGAAAAATTGCAAAGAACTTGTTGAGAAATTGGTTAATATACTATGGAGTTGTCTTGAGCCATTTGCCCATATCTAAATTTCTCTAAACGCTAGTATCTTGTAAGAATATAAATTTTAGACTAGTTAGAGAAAGTTTTAACCCAAAATCTTCTCTTTGGCTTCTTTTTCTGGATTTTCTTTGTACCCCAAAACAACAGAAAAGAAGACTCTTTCCTGATAAACTTTTTCTTTCACTTTCTTGATAACTAAACAAAGCTTTAAGGTTCTAGAAAGCTATACATGAACATAATTTTGTCTTATTTTGATAAATAGCATCTAGAAATTACCTTAACAATATTTGGAACAAGATGTATGAAATCAAAGAATGTAAAGCTGGAAGATGTAATACATCAGTGTGGTAGAACTAGCTTTTAGTAAATATATTTTTGAAAGGATTGTTCACCAGCCACGTTTTACCATGCTCTCATTATAGTCTGGGTTGTCTAGTTGATGATTATAGCTTTTAGCAACTAATTCGGCTTTGTATCAACCAATTGACTTATTACCCATCTTTTGATTCAGAACACCCATTTACACACTAAATTCATGTTGGAATTATAAGGAACTAAGGATACGGAGAAGAGCGTTAAACTCATCCATGTATGACTCCACCAAGGGTGCTCAGAAGCTTGAGAGAAGCATGGAGGTTCTTTTCATCATCAATGATGGCCACATGACATTGCTTCAATAGATGTCCTTGCCTAGCATGCCTATTTTGGTTGCGTGTGTAGGTGCACTATATTTAATTAATGCCACATAACATGCTCTTGTAGAAATAACTTAAATTTTTGAAGTTTAGGACCACCATCTCTTGCCAACATTTTAAGCTTATTCCCCAACAAATTTTACTATGAGTCTAAATCTTTTGAAAGCCGAGACTACTCCAAATTTATATCTATTGCAAACATCAAAATAAAGATAATATAACTTTTTCCTATTAACAAAAGCAATAGGGGGAAGCAACCCACAAATTAGATTGGTTAATTTCCAATAGAGAAGAGCAAAAATTAGATATTGGTTAATTTCAAAAGGCAATCTATGGCTTTTGCCCAGTTAATTGATAAAAATTATTCCATGCTTCCACCATAGCTGATTACCCAACATAAGTGGAAGGAGTTATGATGGCTTTATCTATACTCTACATGGCTCCATTGTCCCAGGCATTAGCACTTTTTCAATTTCATTCAATGGTTGATTCAACGAACTGCGCTTAGCACCCTTCCCCTCATGAAATAGCTCTTTGGCAATGGACGGCAAAGAATCCATAGTACCTAAAGCATTGGAGTGATCCCGTTGCTTGGTTATTTACGAGAGATTATCCTGGATCTATACTGAGGTATTGATGGCGATTCTCCTCTACACTCTTTTATATAAGATTTAGGGTCTCACGTATCTACCATTTCAACATCAAGACTTAGAAGAAAGTATTTAGAAAAAATTTAAAGGATTAATTAGTTCTTAATAGTCCTTTCTTTAGTCAGTAAATGGAGCTTACTCAAGATTTGAATCGTAGAGAGGTACTTTTTGATCATTTCTATCAACTTAAAGCCCTTATTGTGATTATTTTAATATAAAAATATCATTTTTTTAATACCTTAATTATCTCCATTATTAATCCTTTGTGTACCTTGGTGTTCCTAGCTATCCATCCCCGGTCTGTTAGTATATAGGTAGTAGTGGAAACTCCATATCCCATAGCCAATCCATGATGCAACAAAAGTTAGGATGAAATTGAAAGATAACTATATTGTCGTTTACAAACTAGTGAACAAGAAAGTAAATTCTTATAATATTTGACACATAAAGAACATTAATTATTTAGATTAAATGTAGCATGAGAAGTAATGTAAAAAGAAGAAAAAATATTCTTAGTAGCAAATATGCAATATTTCCTATTTGAATTTAATTTTTAGTGTTGAGAAAGTTAATATTGAGATTTGACATGTCTACGATGAAATAATGAGTCAAACTAGAATTCATATAACAACTTTAATCAAAGATCTCAAATCCTTTATCCAGATAGTTTTAGCCAAGCATGAATGGTGGTTCCTCGAAAATGATCCAGCATTTGGAGAAAATTCATCTCTAAGGCCTACATCAAGAAAGCCAAACTCTCTCCCTCTTAGAAACCCACCAAATTTTGCTATAAAATATAGGGTGATATTATTTATTTCCTGCCCCTTTCTGGAATAGATCATGTTTCATTGTTGATGATGGGCTCAAAATGTGCAATTTTGGAAGGATTGTTGGCTCGCTAAGGCACCACTAAATGTTGTTTTCCTCTATGTATACTCTTTTTGTGGGTGCACATCTGGTTTTATGGTAAGTTTCTCCAACTCTAGATACTGGTACAAAAATTTAAAATCTACAACCAATCTTTCTTGAAGCCTTAGAAGAATACAGAAAACTTCAACTCTTCTTTTCTTGCTAATTTCGAACTAAATTCTTCTTTTGATGATCTAATTTGGGAATAGAAAATTCAGCTTACTCTTGTAGCTTATTATATTGCTTTCTCCACTCTAGAGAGGTTAAATGGAATCTTGCTACCTCCCATTGGAATATTAATGCTCCAAAGTTAAATGTTTCTCTTGGCTTGATCTGATGTCCAAGTTATATATCATGGCCTTCTACAAGAAAAATTGGGTGAGTATATGTGGTTGTATCCTTTGCAAATGTCACATAGAATATATGGATCATCTTTTTATTTCTTATCCTTTTACCGCTCAAATATGAGATGCCTTTTTCCATGCTTTGAGGACTCCCACTCCTCCACAAAATCGTGTTGAACTTTACATATTTTAAAAAAAATAACTAATTTTCTAAAGAGCTACAATCAACTATTTTTCATATTGATTACTGCTATCTCTTGCCGTTGGAAAGAACGAAATTTAAGGATTTTCCTTGAAAAATCTTTCTCTGCTGAATCTATTGCTTTCAAAGGATCTTAGCTTTTAAATGAATGGTTCCTTCTCTATAATCATAAAGACTAGCCCAAAGTTGTTAAAATCAGGATTGAACTCAAGCAAGTACATCGATTCTTAGTTCCACCACTAATTGACCTTCTGAACTTCATCTTTTCTGCTAGAGAAAAGCTATTTTAGACTTAATAAAGCTGAAAATATTAATTCAAGGCACCAAAGAGAAGAAAGTTATCTTGAAAGTGTAAAGTGAAAAAGTTTACTATTTTTATAGCATGTTGTGATCTTTTCTACCACCTTTCTTCTCCTTAATCTTTACTTTTTTTTGTAATTGCCTGTGATTTTTCTTCTCTACTTTTTTCTTCTGTTTATCTTTCTATTAATTTATCTTCATGTATATTCTCATATTTCTCTTGTATATTTTATCCATTAACAAATTGTGTGGTTGACCCTCATCCCTCTTTCTCATAAAGAAAAAAAAAAAAAGAATAAAACAACGAGTGTTCTACCTAATTTATTAGTTCTCCAAAAGATGTAGAGTAAGGTGGACAAGGATAGAAAATAAGTAACTTCCACTATAGCTATCTCAGTCATAACAACAACCTTGACCACTAGAGTTGCATCCATTGTCGAGCTAAGGTGCATTACTTGTATCAGTGTGGGAGTAATTAGCAATATTTGTTGAAACTTAGAGAGCTTCATTATTAGTATAAGAAATTGATTTTCATAAAAAAAGGATGAATGGCTTAAGAGAATTTGGTTCAAAATAAGTTGTTACCAAACTAAAAAAATATTGGCATACTATTGAGTGGTGACAAATGATAGATCAGAAAGATACCAGAATTGACACCTACTCTGTTCTATGAGTAAAACTAAAAAAATATAAATAAAATAAGAGCAAACAACAAGGCTATGGAATGAACCAGGGAAAGGGTAAAAGTAAGAGTGCTATTAAGGAAGAAGGCCACCCTTGGAGCAGTCCTAGGTACCCTAGCCCTCATTCACCATGAAATATTCAAGTCTCAAAGGCGAACACCTAAATAGCCTTAGTCCTACATATTCAAATAAAAAATGTATTGACCCTAGCCATGTTGCACTCATGATTGTATTCTTGGGATATTTAAAAAGATTAGAAATTAGAAGTTCTTTATTATATAATCTAAAATTAGATCAATTTCTCAAAATTTCAGAAGATGGAAGAAAGAAAAGAAAAGAAAAGAAAAGAGAAAAAGCATGCAAAACATTAAACTACCATGCTAGGGACAAATATGCTTTTTTTTTTTTTAAAAAAAAGAAGTTTCTAAAGCAAGGAGAAATGTGATTGCATAACTTGATTTACATGAATTTGCAATTGAAATGTAAAGAAACGTTAGAAAATAATGAAGAAAAGAAATAGAGAAAAGCATGCTTCTCCATTCATAGATCAATTTTGAAGTGCTCCTCTCTTAGAAGGACCCCTCTAGGGCCTCCTTTCTTGCGAAGACTCTTTGGATTTCTTATTTTTAACTTAAAGGTATCTTGATGAATTCTTAGCATTCTTGACTCCATCGAAAACTTAATGAAAATGGGAAAGAGGTGGTTGAGAAAAAATAAAGAGAGATTTGAGTTCAAAAGATTGATCCTATGTCACAAAAGGTCATCTATAAGCTTGCTAGAGAAGGGAAGTATTTGCAGTTGGAGTTAGTCATAGATATATGGCTAGGACTATTTTTCTTATGATTATCAATGCTATTTATCTAATGTCATATTATAATTGCTAAGAAGTATTTGCAGTTGATAGTCATATATGGCTAGGACTATTTTCTTATGCAAGCTCCTATCAAGTGGCTATGATTGATCTCAATGTCAAGTTATAAATGCTTAAGTCATCCATATGGATTAAGGTTCATAAATAGCTAAGATTAGTTTATAAGTAAGTCAATCTAAAAGCTAATCTTAGCTCAATAAGGTGATGTTATGTGCTTAAAATTTAAGCAAGTTGCCTTTATGCCTTTAAAAAATTAGGTTAGGGGTGCTAGGATTGAGCTGAGATATTGCTTGCTCAAGATAGGTATGTAGGAAAGTGGTCAAAATGTGGCCAAATTAGACTTGATTTGACTGTAAATTTACTCTGATCAAACTAGCTGGCAAGTAGAGTTAATTTGATTAGATTTTATGATTGAAAATTTGTTGGCTTTACACCCAAAATGAAAGTTGTTTTGTTTATAAGAAGTAATCAGGGTTGAAAATCATATTTAGCATCATTTTGGTAGACTTACTCTCTAGGCTTGATATAAGATTGTCCTACAGCTAACCTAGGGCCTAGGATTAAGTGTTTTAAAATACAAGTGGGGTGTCTACACAAAGAACTCTTACAAACCAAGACCATTGAGGAGATAGAGAACCATTTGTAACTTTAGAGCATATTGTGCAATAGCTACTAAATGTGCAACAAGATTTTTTGCGTTATGAACATATTCCACCAAAGGCATTTTAGAGATCATAAAATTAATACTCCTATTATATAATATTATTTTGAGAGTGAGAGACATGTATATGATTGAGCATAGACCAAATAGTAACTAAGATTTCAAGTCCTATTAAGGCTCAGCCTCTCAAGACTAGATCAGAATCATGAGACAAAAAAAAAAAAAAAAGAGAGAGTGCCTATAAGAGGACTCCGGATAGGAGTCTACTTCCTTAATGACTCCTATATGAGTTAGACTTATAGAGCCTGCTAGAGGTAGAAAAACCTACAATCTTCACCTATATGTAAGACTCCCCCCTAACTCCTTCAAGCGCATCACTGATCACTACTAGATCTATTATTGATTGCACCATCATTTTGCTCTATCTTGCCCTTGATAGCTAATACTTTGGGGTTGCCATATTGGCCACAAAATTTTACTAGAGATGAGGTATGAAGCTTTCAAAACCTCTCTACTTTACTCTCTAACTTTCCCTTTTATTTATTATTTAGCCATTGCCAGTCGAATTCTATTAAGGAATCACCAAGAATTAAGATAAGTCTCTATTCCACCCCTATTTTGCCTTTTTCTTTTTTCTCTAGCCATCTTCACCACTAGTGGCCCTCTTTAAGGACCTGGACCTCTCTCCTACATCAGCTCTTAGTTGAAGTTGGAGACCCAATGGAAGATAAGGGAGCTGAGATCCGAGAATAACTACGCAAAGGGTATCCTATTCAGCCCTACTTTTGGATTTCCTATTCAGCCATACTTTTGGATTAATTTTTAATGGCTACTTGCTACTAATGGTCATTATCTAATACTCACCACCATTAACTCCTATCATTTTGTCAGACCACTAAGACTATGTCCATTGACCACCCCTTTCTTCCCTATTTTGCCAAGAAGAAGAAAAAAAAAATCTAAAATAGAAAAGATCAGAGAGAGAAGACCCGTCCCTCACATTATCTCTAGCATTACTCCCTCTTCCCTTTCTCTCTTTCTTTCTCTACATAAATTTATAGAACCTAGTGAAGAGTCTTGATCTCATCTATGGAACCTTAAAAAATGCGGACCTAAATCTATCTAGTGATCATGTCACATATCTTCTAACAACCCCAGGCTTTCTTTCTGGTTCTAAGAAAGAAAAAGCATCACTCTTCCTCTTTCTACAAGATCCATAGATCCTATTACAGAGTCCAGTCTCTATTCTCTATGGACCCAAGTTGACCCCAGCAAAAAAATTCTGAATTACCTTGATTTCTAAATAGTCTATCAGATCAATCATGCCGATCCTTGTTGAGTATCCTTCAAATCTACTATTGATGAATCCTATCAATCGATCTTAATCTTGATCAAGTTCATGCTTCATAAGTCATTGATCAAGTCACTTAGATCTGATCCACCTAGATCCATCAAATGCCATCATCTAGCCAACCATCTCTTTTTTTATTTAATTTTATTAAAGTCATCGAATAGAAATTAATTATACTTATAATATTTCAAATAAGTTTAGCAGATTCGCTTAGTGAAATTTGAAGATTTAATTAGGCAAAAGAAGTAGATCTTACACTCTGTATTAATTTTCAAACTATCATATGTTGTTTATGCATATAATTTATCATTGATGATATCATATTTTTTAAAAAAAAAAGATCAGCATATATATTATAAAAGTTATTTTCTTTAAATGATATATTGTTTATATTAAACTTATAGTTGATATGATAAGATAGTATAAGTTTTACTTACTATGCTATATAGGTCATATCTCTTTATCTTTTTTTTTTTTTAGATGAATAGAGTCATTAGAAACAAAAAATGGTTCAGCATTAGAGTTCACACTAATAAGTTGGCTATTTTATAGTAGAATTTTAGTTGATTAGTTATTTATGACTTTGCAGTCAATGATCTTGTGAATTTTAGATTATGAGTTTTTGTATTTATATTTAAATTTAGATGCTCTGAACTAGCTAGTTTTATTCAATTACTTAATAGATGATGGAATTGGATCTTTTTATTATATTTGTATTTATGATAGTTTATAGGCTGATTATGATTGTTGGCTTTATGTTATCATAAACTGTATCTCTAGGTAGTATGATCATATTATGTTCCAGATTTGACTATAATAACAAAAAGCTAACAATTGTAATCAACTTGCAAACCATCACAAAAAGAATATAATAAAAAGATTTAATTTCATCAACCATTAAGTAATTGAACAAAACTAATTCAAAGCATCTAAATCCAAATATAAATACCAAAACCCATTATCCAAAATTCATAAAATCAATAATTATAAAGTCATAAGCAACATATAAACTAAAATTTTGTTACAAAATTGCCAAGCTTGTGAGCGTAAACTCCAAGCCTAGACTATCATTTTGTTCCTAGTAAGAGTAAAAGTGGTATAGATAATATCTGTCTGGATGTATTTTCATATTCAAGATATAAATAAAAATTTGAAGATTTAACTAATATCCATATCCGTATCCACATCCATCAATGAAAAATAAATATAGATATGGATAAACAACTATCCAATCGGTATCCAAATATCCAAATCTATTTGTAACCCTATATAGTTATGAATAGTACTTATAAACTTTTAAAAAAAATATACAATCATATAAACATACTATTAACTTGATTTATCATCTATTTAGTAATATTTTTAATTTTATAGCCATCAAGATTAATTATTTAACTTATATATGTAGATATATCCATACTTTTAGTAATTGAATTATATCCATATCTATTTAAAATAAATATGGATATAAATTTTTGTACCTAAATAATATCTATTTCTATATTTGTATTAGTCAGACAAAATAAATATGGATATGGATATGTTGATATCTGATTTGTATCCAATCCAGTTTCAATCCTAATTTTTAGTGATTCTATTCATCTCAAAGAAGAAGAAAAAAAGATATGAGCTATATAACTCAGTAAGTAAAACTTACATTATCTTATCGGAGCAAGTATAAGTTTAACATAAATAATGCATCATTTAGAGAAATAATTTTCATTGCAAAATTTTTTTTTTTCATAGTACATTCTGATAAAAAAAAGATCATAATCAATCATGCACATATAAATCATAAATATTTCATAAAATGGTTCTAAGTATACTACACAGATGAAATCATAAATCACATTATCATTTAAATATTTTTTAATTTAAAATATTGCTCATAGATATTTATACTAGGATCACTTTATACTTGTGATTAGGCTTGTATTCATAATCAATAAAATATCATGTTTTATATGGTAACTTTATATCCACTAGTAGGGCTTGTATTCATATGGAACTAGTTCCAAGTGTTGACTTCCTCAATTCTAAGAGCTATATATAGCTATTTGAGAGCCTTAAAAAATATATTTATATTTTTTTAAAAAAAATATATAATAAGTAGATAGAAAAATATTAAATGACATAATCAGATTTATGTTTCATAAACAAGCTATTTTCATTAAAAACACTTATTGGACCACTTTTCATGGCAAAGTATAGTTTTTATAATATATAAACTAATTATTTATTTTAAAAAAATATGATATCATCAATGACAAATCATAGGCATGAAAACATATGATAGTTTTAAATTAATAAAAAGTGTAAGATCTACTTACTCTTCCATCTCAAATCTTCAAACTTCACTAGGCAAATCCACTAAACCTATTTAAGACATTAAAGGTGTAATTAATGTCTACTAGATAATTTCAGTAAAATTAAATAAGAAAAGAAGACAATTGATTAGGTGACAATGTTTGATGACTCCAAATAGATTAGGACTAAATGACTCGATCAAGACTAAGATCAATTGATATAATTCAATAGTGGGTTAGAAAGATATCCAACAAAAGCTGGGTAATAGTTCCGACAAACTATCTAAACACAGTTAAGAATCTCTTTGTTGGGTCCACTTGAATTTATAGGAAATAGAGATCGGACTCTATATTGGGATCCATAGATTTTGTTGCGAGAGGAAGAGGGATGCTTTAACTCTCTTAAAACAAGAATAAAAGGCCTAGGTTGCTAAAATCGATATGCAGCACAACCACTAAGCTAATTCAGGACCTATTTTTTAAGAACCTATAGAGGAGACCATGGTCATGATGGTGCAGCAAGTGATAGTAGGCAGTGATAGTGGGTAGTAGATAGCGGCCAACTACAGCAATCGATTGGTAAAAATCAACCCAAGAAAGTTCGAATAGGGACTCTTTGCTTAGTCATTCTCAGTCTCAGCCCACTCATTGGCTGCTGGATTTCTAACTCGGCCCAAGAGTTGATGCAAGGGGTGGCGGAGATGGCTGAAAAAAGAAGAGAAAAAGGAACATAAGGGCAGAATAGGGATTGAGTCTCATCTTGATATCTGACGATTCCTTGATCGAATTCGATTGGAAATAACTCAATAGAGAAATAGAGGAAGGAGAAATCAAAGAAAGAAAGCAGAAAGGGTTTACAAGCTTCATGCCTCATCTTCGAAAAGTGCAAAAAGATAGTTGATAGAAAATAAATTTAGATTAAACACCCATGATGGGCCAACATGGCCCAACTCATTTTTATTAAAACTACCAAAAGCGGTTATATTTGTAACCTCCTACTCTTATGAAAAAACTAGTATTGATTTTTTTTAAAAAAAAAAGAGAGAAAACTACTCTTTAAGATATTCTCCAAAAAAAAATTCTTCTTGAATAAAAACTCTCGGAAGAAAAGATAGATCTATACAAAAGCATTTAGCCTATGGAAAATATTATTTTTCATTTGTGATTGCAACTAAGACTAGTCGATAGAATTATCTGATCCAAGATTTGATAGCAACAAAAGAGATTGGTAAGTGTAAATTTGATTTTGATTCCTAACAATGGTATCAGAGTATGTTAGGATTGTATCTATATTTTATAATTTTTGTAGAAATTTGTAGTTAAGGACTTTTTTAGTATGAAATTAATATCTAATGATATATAAAGAATTAGGCCATGAAATTTTATATGCATATAATTCTTAATTTTCTTGCTGTTTGAAATTTTTTTTTTTGAACTGTAATTTTCAAAGTAAACTATATTTAGTATAATAATAATTAATTTTCATAAAATTTCAACCCATACCTTTCAAGACCAAAGCTCAAATCTAATGCCTTTGACCATTAGGATAAATTATTGCCATGTGTTTGAATTAAAATAAATAAATAATATATTTAAATATAATTGAAGTAGAATAACAAAGACCTTATGTCTAGTCTTGTATCTTGTATTTGGATCTCTATATTATTTTTTAATAATATTTTATTTTTTATTTATTATTAAAAAATGATAATTATGTATAGATGCTTTATAGCCATAAGAATACCAAAGCAGAGAGTATGAGTTAGAAAAATGATGAGATAATTGAATAAATATATGATAGAATGTAATATTAACATGATTGAACATGTCAAGAAGTCAATGAAAAGATACAAGATATTATATTTGTAGGATATATTATGAAAGAGGATCAAAGATCCTCAGCATTACGAGCTACTCCACCCAAACTTTGGCAACAACTATTAGATCATATTTGGGGACCATCTGGATCATTTAAAATATATTCTTAATTAGTGAAAGCTTTTGTGGAAGACTACATGAAAAGGAATATCATCAAATCAGTAGTCCTCTCATTGAGCCCTAATTTTCATCTTAATGAGTATGTTGTCTTGGTCACTTCATGCCTACCAAATTTAGCAACTAGACATGTCCTCAAAGAAATTGATGAGTCTATCCATAAGAGAATTTGAGACTTTCATTGTTAATTCTTTGTATTAGAAAAATACTTATTGTATATTTTTTATTTACTGTTGTAATACACATTTGATATGTAAATAGATGGATGTTGTTTTATATATGAAATTCATCTACTATTTAGCACGCAACTTTAAATTTGAACTTATATGTTGCATTTGTTATTAATTTTGGTATATGCATATTTCAAGTGGGAGTTCTGAAGTATTAAATATAATTTTTTTGTAAATCAAAACTTTACGCAATGAATTAAATTCATGATAATTGGATATTAGGAAAACGATGATGATTAAAAATTTAGTGAACTTTCGGTTCTGTAACTAGTATCAAATTATCATTAAATTGATTATATTGATGGTAAAATAGATGTGTGTAATATTAGATATTAATAAAGCATTGTCTCTTGAAATTATTGCTTTTGACTATTGTTTTGACATCCAAAAACATTGTGGTTGAATAGAACAAGGATGAAAAACTTAATGACAAGAATTATGTGATATGGCATTTTAAAGTTCAGTATGTGCTTGAAGAGCAAGAGGCACTAGAGGATCTCAATCATACTATGGAAGAGATCGAGGATGGTACTTCCGTCCAACATATAAGGGATAAAGAGACATATGCTGTCTGAAAGAAAAAAAATTTCATAGCTCATATAACCTTGTTTAGTAGCATAGAAGATGATATAATGTGTGAATTCAAGAAGTACCAAATGGCTCAAGACATGTGGACAACTTTAAGTGCAAAGTTTGAAGGCACTTCTGTGATTAGGTTGAGGTTGCTCACTATTAAATTCGACACTTATAAAAAACATCCAAACCATAATATGAAGTAATATTTGAGGTAAATGTTAAACATGATAAGAGAGCTAAAGACCGTTGGCTACACATTAATTAATGAGAAATAGATGTAAGTAGTTATCCATTCCCTATCCATTAATAATTGGGAGCATATGAAAGTGAATTTGACCCACAACTACAGCATTAAGATTTTTCATGATGTTGTTCTCATTTAAAGCTAGAAGCAGACCACATTAAAACAGCTAAGCCTATGACTGATGTGTAGATGGCTGGCTCTTACTCACAAGAAGCTTCGGGCTTCAAGAATAAGAAATATAGTGGGTTCTACAAGAAGGAAAAAGGAATTAGAAAGGTACCTAAGAAAGTCAAATTCAACCAATATGGAAAGGAAAAGTGTCCTTTTAAGAAAAACAAGTCTTAGTTGAATGTTATAATTATGGCAAAAAGGGTCACTTTGTTCATGAATGTACCAAGCTAAAGAAGGTAAAACCCTTGATGATAAAATTAAAAATATTTATATCTTTAGCTAGATTTATTTAATTAAATCATATCTTTTATAGATTGTAGACTCAGCCGTCACAGACCACATAGCTAGAGATAGACATATTTGTGGAGTATCATTGGATCCCACATGGCAGTAGATGGATATATGCATGAAATAATGTATGGATAGAGGTTAAAAGAGTTGGCACATGCAAGTTACACATACATGGTGGTCGAGCTTTGATCCTACATGATGTGTTATATGCTCTGAAAATCTGACGAAACTTAGTCCCTATATTGATTCTTTTAAGACTAAACTATAGTTTAAATCTTCATGATAATGGTATTATGTATATTATAGAACAATTTATGTAGATTGTGGATTTATATTGAATGGTTTTATGTATTAAATATTAATTATGGTGCACCTTGTAGTATTATTAATAGTAGTAGTTTTTTCTTAATTACTTCCTCTAATGATATAAATATTGATGTGAATATATGGCATACTAGATTATGCTATATTGGACAAGATAGAATGAATAAATTAGCCAAAGAAAGCTTTTTAGGCCCACTTAAGAAAGTTAATCTATCGATATGTGAGCATTGTCTTGTAGAAAAAACTACTAAAAAATTATTTGGTAAAGGAACTCATGCTGAAATACCATTGTAATTAATCCATTTAAACATCTGCGGTCCAATGAATATGAGGCCAAGACATGGGGCAACATATTTTATGACATTTATAGATGATTATATATGTTTCAGTTATGTCTATTTGATATATCATAAGTCAAAAGCTTTAAATTGCTTTAGATGATACATGAATTTGATTGAAAATCATTTACACAAGAACATTAAAACTTTAAAAATGGATTGGAGATGTGAGTATTTGTCTGAATAGTTTAAGTATCCTTATAATTAGTGAAAAAAATAGATAGACAACTTACTATTCTTGAAACTCTACAATAGAATGATATTATAAAGAAAAGAAATAAAATATTATTAAAAATGATTAGATCCATGATGGCATGGGCTAATCTATCAATCACTTATTAGGATGATACATTGTTAACTATTATCTATATACTAAACCAAGTGCCCTCCAAATCAGCTACATCTACACCCTATGAATTACGAATAGATAAAAAATTTGATTTGAGCAATTTAAGATCTTAGGGATCGACTGGATATGTTCATGATACTTCTCATAAATATAGAAAGTTAGATCCAAGAGGAAAGAAAGTATCTTTATAAGATACTCCAAATACTTAAAATGGTATGTGTTTATTGGTGAGCAAGTTGATAGTAGTGTAATTGAAATTGAACCATGAGATATCACATTCTTGAAAAAAGATTTTTCTAGAAGAGATGAGATAAATTTGAAATAATTAAATTATTTGATCCAAGTGGGAACAACAAAAAAGATAGTAAATTTGTTTTACTAGATCCTCAATTGCAAAGAACTAGTTGTAAAAGCATTCTTTATCATCATTTTGATATTGAAGGGGAAGCTTTTATTGTTACTCCACAAGAAGAAGATGAGCCAAGATATATTCCAGAAGCTCTCTCATATCCTACAAAGGATCAATGGATGAAAGCAATAGAAAAAGATATAGAATCAATGAGATTAAATCATATTTAGAAATTAGCAAATCTTCCTTCTAGACATAAGGCTATTGGGAACAAATGGGTTCTTAAAATAAAACTCAAGACAGATGGAGCTGTTGAAAGATATAAAGCTCAGCTTATCGCCAAGAGATATACTCAAGAGGAGAGAACCAATTATGAGAAAATTTTCTCTCCTGTAGTAAGAATTTATCTCTATACATCTTCTCCTAGCCATAGTAGTAAATTTGGACTTAAAATTGTATCAAATGGATGTTAAAACTATATTTCTCAATAGATAATTGGTTGAAGAAATATATACAAACAACCTATAGGTTCATTAAAAAAAGCCAAAAACACAAAGTATGTAGGCTCTTAAGATCTATATATAGTCTTAAACAGTCATTCAGATAATGATATTTAAAGTTTCATCAAGTAATAATTTTACATAATTTTATTATGATTGATGAAGTCCACTGTATATATATTAAATAATCTAAAGATAAAGTTGTAACCTTATCATTATATATTAATGATATACTATTAACTGAAAATGATAAAGAGTTTACTACTGTTAAAGATTGGTTGTCCCATAATTTTAAAATGAAAGACATAGACGAAGCTGCATATATTTTGAGAGTTAAGATTTATAAATATCGTTCAAAAGGATTATTGACTTTTTCATAGGAACTTTATATTAAAAAATCTTTGAATAATTTCATATGCAGAATTGTAAACCAATCAATACTCCAATAGTGAAAAGAGAAAATTTAAGCCTAAAAATATATCTAGAAACTCCAGAGGAGATAAGACAGATAGAAAGAGTTCTTTATTCTAGTGTTGTAGGGAGTTTAATGTATGCCATTATGTATACAAGACCAAATATCTGCTTTGTTGTTGGGATGATGAGTAGATATCAATCAAATCCAAGTCCAGCACATTGGAAAGCAGTCAAAAGAATCTTGAGATATTTATGGACTATTTATTGTATTATCAAGAAAATGATCTACAACTTATTGGGTATATTGATGTTGATTGGGGACGTGATTTGAATAAAAAAAAATCAACTTCTAGGTATGTCTTCTTACTACATAATGATGCTATTTTCATAGAGTAGTAAGAAGTAAACATATATAGTTTTGTCCACTATGAAAGCTGAATTTGTGGTATTTTCAATGGCAGTGCAAGAAACTATGCGGCTTGGAAGATTTTTGGATCATTTGGAAATTATAAAAAATGTAGCTAATCCAGTATTAGTAAATTGTGATAGTCAAGAAGTAATTAATTTTACAAAAGATCCTAAATATCATTGCAAGATAAAGTACATAGTGGCATAAAAGGAAGTGAACATACCGTATATATCTATGCATAAGATGGTTGCATGTCCCTTTATCAAATCCATGTCTAAAGATGTATTTGTAGAACATGTGAGATCTCTTGGATTGTGTAGATCATGATGTGAGTTTTCAATATACACTTTATGTAATGTATTTCCCCATTTGATGTTCACTGATGAATGATATTTGTTCTTCATTTAATTAATGTCTAGAGATATTTGAGATGGTATTATATTATATTTTTTTATTATTACATACATATAGATATTAAATATATTTAATATAAAAGTATGTCAGACAGATAAAGATTGGTCTTCTCACATGGGTAATTGCCTTTGTCACAATGTAGTGCACACAGATGAGATAGTTTTTAAGTAAATATACAATATTGATAATAGAGAGCTCGGGGTTAAAACATATGTCATCTTAATAATAAATCAAGATGAGATCACTGTAATAATAATTAATCTTATGATTGAGGTAGATAGCCCATAATCCATCTCATTTGTCTAAATGCCAAAAAAAATGTGAGTTCTTGATTGAAAGAAAGAAATTAAATAAATAATGAAAAAACTCAAGTTAGATATTGTGGTGTTTCTGAATTATCATCTGTACGGTATTCATTTATGAAGATAAGGCTTACGCTCCATGACAAAAGAAAAAAAAATCATAGCATATGATTCACACTATGTGCGCAAAAATCGACCAATAAGGGAAATGAGAGAACGGATCTCTACTTCTTCACTGTGTAAGATCTTGAAGTGAAAATAACCTCAAATATAAATACCCTCAATGACTTTCGATTATTTTTAAAAGTTTCAATTTAATGACTACTATCTTGGTACGTTACAAATAAGCATGAACGATTCGATTTAATGGGACATATCTAGAAAAATAGTTAAATTGAAGCCAAGGGACTCTAGTGAGAAAAGAAGACTATTTTGTTTACATCTTTATTTATATTCATCAGTCGATCAATTATGTTGCCTATAAGTAATGGTACATAATTGTGAATATAAGAAGATAAGAGATTAAGTATACTTTATATATATAATTAATTAATTGAGGGATCAGAGATACTTAGATCAATATAACAAAAAATGAATCTAAGATACAAGCATATATTCTATTTTTAAAAAGTTAAGCTACTATATACTCCTAACAAATATATATTATAAACTCTCAAACAACAATATGTTGATTGCATGGGCTATTTGCTAAGTATCAATGTATAAAGAAAAGAAATTAACTTGCATGGAGATAATGTTGAGCCCATCATGTGTGAGTGGGAGATGATAGAAAATGGATTTAAGTTGGGTACCTATGATGGGTCACATGGCCTAGTCCATTTCTATTAAAACTACCAAAAGATAATTATATTTATAACCTCTCACTCCTATGGAAAAAAAGAACTAACATCATTTTTTTTTAAAGAGAGAGAGGAGAGAGAGAGAGAGGAGAGAGAAAACTACTCTTTAAGATATCCTCCAAAAAAAAAATTTCTTAAACAAAAATTCTTAAAAGAAAAGATAGATCTATACAAAAGCATTTAGCCTGTAAAAAAAATTAGTTTCCATCTATGATTGCAATTGGGATCAGCCAGTAGAATAATCTGATCCAAAATTTGATAGCAACAGAAGAAATCCATAACTATAAATTTAATTTTGACTCCCAACAATAGTGAAATTAATGACAGAACTTACGGTGATCCGTGATACTTGAAGGGGGTGGAGGATGTCTTAAATAGAGGCAAAGGCTCTGGGGGTTTCCAACCTCTGGTGGGCTCTATGAGTCCGGCTACTATAAGGAGTAGTGGAGGAAGAAGACTCCCATTAAGACTCCTCTTCCAGGTGCTTTATCTTCTTTCACTTTTTTTTCTCCCACTTGATTAGACATGGAGTCAGTGAGAGATGACGCAAGCCAATAGAATAATTTGATCTGACTTTGTTACTGGATGCAGGCTGGACTCAAGGTTTGAGAGAGAGGTTCCATGGAGAAAATATATTTAGGGGGACATAATAGATTGTCACCAATATATCCTAAGAGACTGTGAGCCTCTAAAACAGGAAGAACTAGACTTGCCAAATAACATAATTGTGATGATCAAGTTTGATATTGGTAAAGCGACTAAAATAAGAAGATCATGATGAGTGCGTAGCGGAGAGGGAAGAATAGAGAAATTGAATGTCATTGTTGCACAAACAAATAGTAATTGGAGAAAGGTGGGAACAAGCTGCTTATACCATGAGGGAAAATAGTCTGCTGGTAGAATTGACCTCCACAATTTACTATGCAGTCATTTTATAGTATCTGTTCCCTGTTTACACATTTTACATGTCCTTCTTACAGCTCACATAATCAATTGCAATTTGAGTTTGGTTTTGATCTTGTATTCCTGCAGCCAACTAACGAATAATGAGATCCAATGTTGGAATTTGAATTCTTGCAGAGTCGATGAATCATCTGAATCTAATTCAAATGTGTTGTGGGAGAAATTTGCTCAGTATATTCCTCATCATTAGAGCACCAAATCAATCATTACTGCAAATTGATACTATTTCCTTCTAGAAGTAATTCATCTAATGCTTATCAGTATTAACATTTCTAGCAGAGTGCTAAAAAATCTGCTGTAAAATTCTTTGACTATTGTTGCGGCCAATCCCTATCACCTGTCGCCGGTGAAGAGCACCTACAAAATAAAGTCCTCACAGACTGAAATTATATCCGCAGAGACCCTCCGATGGCTAAATCAGTGGAGAGTGGTGAATAGTAGATGAGAATTTTGAAATGACAGAGTCTCAGCCAGAATTATCTTACCCATGCTGTTCATTTACCTCCTTTTTATAGATGATTTGATGTAACAGTCGAGCATGTGGTTCCGCATTTTAAGGTGCTAAATTATCAGGCCATATCGTGGAGTTAATGGGCTATTTATGCCCACTAATGATCGTGACACGTAGTCGATGATCGTTTATAATGGTTAGATATGTAGGTTCTGCACATTTTGGTCTTATGTGACCGTGAAAGATAATCGACTATATGTCGATAATAGTAGTAGGTTGGTAGTCGTGAAGATCCGAATGATCATCGAACGATGACTCTGATATGCCAATGTCATTAGTTGGATATTAACTGAATCATCGTAGTTGTCCGTTGTTGGTTGATAATAGCCGACTATCGATCGGTTAACTGATTATTAGTCAAAGTATTGTGTTCATAAGGTCGATGTAGAGTCAGAGTCGGGGTCGGTTGAATGGTCCCAACAATTACCCTCACTCCCGAGTCCAAGGTGGTCTGACATGTTTATCATCACATGGTCTATCACATTGGACGAAGAAGTTGTCACTGTCATCTTGGACCCCGACTCGACTGCTGATATTAATGAGTTTTTGGAATATGAGAGATCTCCGACTGTTTTGCTGTTTCGATAGCTATGAAGTCATTATTGAGCCGTTGTTTCAGAAAGATAATTCGACGCGGACAATTTGATTCTGACTAGTAGATTTTGGTCATGTGTCAAAATATCATTAGCTATGAGCTATTATGCAGATAACGATGAGGTGGCACGATCGAAAGCAGATGCATCGAATCGTCCGACCAATGATCAATCTAGATATTGTCACGTGTCGTTATCTGATGAAATTCAGATTTGATCGATTTTATTCGGACCGTTGAGAGATCCTATATATATGGAGTCGCTTTTAGCCAGACTTTTACTTTGCATTTATCACCATCCTCTATAGTGGAAGGTTCTGTTGGAAGGCTGCCCCAATTCTAGGAGCTCTGAGTGTTGTTCTTCGCATCCTTCTTTAGCTTCAGGTCAAATTTTCTTGTCTTTATCCTTGGGTCCCTCTCCCTTAGGGTTTTTGTTTTAGGATTTTCTTCTCTAGTTTTCTATGGCAAGTAGAAAAACTTCTTCTTCTTGAGATAGTTGGTCAGAAAATCGACCGACGACACTTCTTCAGGTCCAAAAATAGAAGCTTCTTCCTTATCCAGGCCCAATGTTTAACGGCTTCGAAAATAATATCGTATCCCAAAGCAGTATCAACTTTTCGCTCCTGGCTAGATGCTCGGGTGAATTCTCCTCCTCCGATCAAGTTGCAATTTATGTCAAAAATCTTTGGATCGATCTTTGATTCTCGATTTTGAAATTCGTCTAAAATATTCTTGACTACTATGGCCTTTGTCCACTCAGCTGGCTCCGAATTCTATCTGGCTGATCATTAGTTTCATCCTATTGTGTCATCTTATACCGACCGTTCCTATCCTTTTCTTTTTCGATTTTTCTTTGTCCTTCATCCTCATTGAAGGCCAAGGGTTGGTGGTTCTTCAACCTAAGGAAAGGCTTTTCTTTTATCATGGGTCTTCCATCGTCCATTCATGGATGGAAGAACCAATTCTTCTTTGTTTCTTCCTCTTCTCCTGGGGCTTTCCTTCGTGCTGGGGCGACCCAAGGACTAGCCCCAATGAGAACAGTCGGGTGGAGGCCGATGATTGGGAAGATTTCATCTAACTGAAGGATATGGCAATTCCACCACAGTGAGAGCTGATGACCGAACAAGCTCTTTACGATGTCGGGCTTAGTTCGGTCACTTCTCTAGGTATAACATAGTCGGTTACCTTATCTTTCTTGTAGTTTCTGAATTTTATACTGAATTTCTTTATTTTGATTGCAGCTATGTAGCCAAGAGCACGAGTGTCGGTTGCAGATATCGCATACATGCTGCCAAGAAAAAGGTAGCAACTGAAGCTGGACCCTCCGACTATCGAAGAAGGGTCGGGTCACTACTCCACTGCAAGGAATCCGACATTCTGTCAGAGATGATTTTCAAACCAATTCTAGCATTGTCAGCCCCATAATGCTTCCCGAGGCACCGTCTGCTGAAGGTGGGGCGGCAGGAGAGGACAGAGCTGCAACAGTACCATCGATGGCTCCATCAACTGAGGTTCAGACGAGGCGGGAGTCGCAGTCGAACCCAAGCAGTCAATGACTGCGCCAGCAGTTCCTCCAGTGGAACGTTCTCGAGTACAGTCAAGCTCTAAATTCTAGCATTCTCAAGTGCGAGACTACCGACTAGAGATCGGGGGAAGGTGCCAGCGACTTTAGCTTATGACAGGTCGTCTGTAGGCCTTCCGACTCTTGTCAACATCCGAATCTCTGAGGGTGAGTCTGCCATAGCCAAGCGGGCATTGGCCAGATGGCTCATCGAAGCTGCCCTTCTCCCGACTGATTGGAAGAATAGGAAGAATAGAACTGTTGCTGAATTTTTTCTTCCTTTTATTCGATGATACTCAAGATAAATTTTTCGATATTTTTTTTTGATCTGACTTGGTTCATCTTCTGATTTGATTCACCTTCTGTTTTAATGGGCACATGACATGTATGATCTTGAGAGAGGCTATTGAAAGATTGTTGACTTTCATCGATCGTGGATGGATAAGGTGGCAGCAGTCACTATCGAGAAGACCACTAACGTAGAACAACTTCAGACGGTGACTGAACGGGAGAAGGAGCTTTAGAGCAGATTTCTCAAATGACGGCTAACCTACAGTCCTCCAAAGTCGAACTTGAGTCGGCTCGTCAGAATATCTTATCTCTTGAGTCGCAGATCAAGAGCAAGAAGCACTCCATCTATCGGCTTGGGAGAGAGGGATGGATGCATTGACGAGCTTGAAGCCGAACGCGGAAGGCATCAGGCCACCCTGAAAGGCTGGCACTGATCAATGTTGAGTCAGCCTCGTGAGAGTTGAAGCAAAGTCGCGAGGGAAGCCCTTAGTCTGGCCGTCAAGAACTTCAAAAATTTTGAAAAATTCAAAGAAGAAATTCTTAAAGGCAGATATGCTTCCTACTATGTCGGGTACGAGGATGGTCGAAATACGATCGAAAAATTATATATGGACATGGACTTAAACAGCATCATTCCTCCTTGTTCGGGAGATGAAGCTGCCGAAGAAGGGCTGTGCTAACTGAAGACGATACACCGACTGCACCAGAAGCTGTTCCAGTCGTCGATGCTGCACCGAAGCATGGAGATGAAGACAACGACTGATGATTGGTGTAACATTTTTACTTTTCTTTTTGTAATCAGAAACTTTGTAATCGACCTTGGGTCAATTTGGTAACTTCATTTTAATGAATGAAAAAAAAAATTTGAAGTCCAACTCTTTTTTTTTGTGCATCTGCAATGTCGTTGAATCGTATTTTAATTATCGAATATCGATCGGTAAGTCAAATGTTCAGTAGTAATTGTAGAATTGTTCATTAGTCGAATATCAATAGATATTACCTTTTAGGTATTAGGATAAACGGTGATGAGCCAAACATCCATCGATTGATCATAGTCAAATCAGTATGTCTAATTATTTGATAAATGATGGCAAGTCGAATATCCTTCGACTGACCATAGTCAAGTCGGTTTAGTTTCAATTCGATCTAGATCGTATTGGCATTGTATTCTACTTAGTTAAAACTAAGTTGGCATAAATATTCATTCAATCATCTTTTATAATAAAAGTCGAGATATAGTCGATATCGAAATACAGTCGGTATATCGATTTTACAGTGAAAGTCAAGATATAGTCGATGTGTCAATTTTTACAGTGAAAAATTGAAATATAATTGATAGGAATTGACCATCCATTCATCGATCTAACATCACTTTGTAGTCGGCTGAAACTTTTATAATTCTAAAATTTAATGTTTCATTCTAAGCACTGTATATATGAACAACTTTATTAATAATATATTTTTAAGTTATCAGCATTCTACGTTCAAGAAATTGCTGTTCTCTCAAGAGTTTTTAGCTAATTTGCACCCGATCTAAGTGTCTCAATTATTTGTTGGGTCCTTCCCAATTTGGAGATAATTTTTCTGATCCAAAAGTTTTGAAACTTCTGCTTTCCTTAGGACTAGATCTCCTAATGGAAGATCTTTGATTTAACTTTTGCATTATAATACCAGGCTATCGACTTTTACAGTGAAAGCCGAGATATAGTCGATGTGTCGATTTTTACAGTAAAAATTGAAATATAATTGATAGGAATTGACCATCCATTCATCGATATAACATCACTTTGTAGTCGGCTGAAACTTTTATAATTCTAAAATTTAATGTTTCATTCTAAGCACTGTATATATGAACAACTTTATTAATAATACATTTTTAAGTTATCAGCATTCTACGTTCGAGAAATTGCTGTTCTCTCAAGAGTTTTTAGCCTGTTCTCTCAAGAGTTTTTAGCCAATTTGCACCCGATCTAAGTGACTCAATTATTCTGTTGGATCCTTCCCAATTTGGAGATAATTTTTTCTGATCTAGAAATTTTGAAACTTCTGCTTTCCTTAGGATTAGATCTCCTAGATGGAAGACCTTCGATTTAACTTTTGCATTATAATACCAGGCTACTCTTTGTCGATATGCTGCCATCCAAACTTGAGCTTACTGTTGGACTTCTGGGAGTAAATCTAGATCGGCTTCCGATATTCTGAATTGCTCGACTCATTTATTGTTCCACTCTTATCGATGGTAATTCGATCTCAAGTGGGATCATCATTTTTGTTCCATAAGCCAGATTGAACGGTGATTCTTCCATTGGTATACGAAGAGTTGTTCGATATGCCATAGGATCAGATATAATTCTTCCACCCAGAGGCCTTTAGCTTCATTCAGTCTAATTTGAGTTCATGTAAGATTGTTCGATTTGTCACTTTCACTTCATCGTTAGATTGTGGATGGCCGACTGATGTAAGTTTGTGTGTAATATAAAATTTTACACAAATTTTTTAAAATTTTGATTGTTGAATTATCGACCATTGTCGATGATAATGGTATGTGTAGATTGATCTGTACATGATTGATTTCTGAATGAAGTCTTCCATCTTACTTTTAGTAATCTGTGCCAAAGATTCAACTTCCACTCATTTGATGAAGTAATCAATGGCAACCACTATGAACTTCCTCCTCTGACCAGATGTCGGAGGGAAAGGATCAAGTATGTCCATTCTTCACTGTGCGAAGGGCCATGGTGCAACAATTGACATCAATTGACTGGTCGGTTGGTGCTGTATATTTACATATTTCTGATATGATTCACATCTTCGGATAAGTTTAGCTGTATTTTTCTTCATGGTGGGCCAATAATATCCTTGTCATAAGATTTTGTAAGCTAAAGATTTACTCCCTAAGTATTTTACAAATCACTTCATGTACTTCTCTAAGTACATAGTCGGCATCTATTGGTCTCAAACATTTCAATAAGAGAAGAGAGAACGACCTTTTATATAGTTGGCATCCATCAGAATATATTGTGAGGCCATCCATCTAAGTCATTTGGCTTCTGAGGAATCCGTAGGTAGAGTTCTAATAATCAAGTACTGAATGATCGGGTCCATCTAGCTTGGTTCATCACTGATTTGTAGCACTTCTTCGACTTTATCGATACTCACTGTTCAAGGCATTCGATGAATGTCCAACCCAGTGAGTTGAAAGAAGTGATTGCGAGTCATGAAAGTGCATCAGCTCGAGTATTTTCTATCCTTAAGATGTGAAAGATCTCAAAATATTTTATGATTGATATTAAATCTTTTTGAAGATACTTCATCGTGACGGGGTCTCGAGCTTCAAACTTGCCTTTAACTTGCCCAGCAATCAACTGTGAGTTGGTGAAGATCTTCAGACTATCATTGTCAAGCTCTTTGGTAATTTTTAAGCCAGATAAGAGTCTTCATATTCGACTTGATTATTCAAAGCTTTGAAGTTGAATCGAAGAGCATATTCAGTTACATCTCCTTTGAAATTCATGAGGATGAGTCCAGCTCCACCGTTTTGTGCATTAGATGCTCCATCAATATGTAGCACCCATGTCATGTTAAGTCAGACTCAAGAGTTGTAGCTTGCTTTATTTTATCATTGAATTCATCCTCAAGATTATTATCAGATATTATACACTCGATGATGAAGTCGGCTAAAATTTGTGCCTTTATCGATGGGCATGGATGATATTGGATATCAAACTCATTAAGTTTTATTATCCACTTTATCATTCGATCTGAAGTATCTGATCGATATAAAATTATCTTCAATGGCTGATCTGTCAAGATGACAATAGATGTGCTTGAAAGTATGGATGAAGTCGTTGTGATGATATGATTAAAGTATAGATCATCTTCTTTGCTCTTGAATTCTTATTTGATATTGTGAAGCACCTTGTTAGTATAGTAGATTGATCGTTGAATTCGATTTTCATCCTCCTAGACAAGTACCGAACTAATTGTCTCCGTCAAAGTTGCCAAGTAGAGAGACAGTTTCTTCGACCTTTAGTTTTGTAAGCAGCAGTGGAGACATCAGATATTATTTAGATCTTTGAAGGACTGTTGGCACTCATCTGACCATGTGAAGTCTTTTATTTATCTCAAGATTTTAAAGAAAGACAAGCATCTTTCTACCGACCTTGAGATGAATCGGCTGAGTGCAGCGATCTTTCCATTAAGTTACTGTATTTCTTTCTTGAAACTAGGATGCTTCATATTGTTGATAATTTTATTTTCTTGGGATTGATTTTGATTTCTCATTGCGATATAAGAAATTTGAAAATTTTTAGAAGTTACCCCGATCGCATACTTAGTCGAATTCAACTTCATTTGATGTCGTCGAAGTATGCTGGAAGCTTCTTCTAAATTCGAACATGATTAGTAATTTGAAGATTTTTACCAGCATATCATCTATATAGACTTTCATATTTTATCTAATTTACGCTTTGAATATCTTGTTAACTAGCCATTGGTAAGTTACTCCGATATTTTTTAAACCAAAAGGCATTACTTTATAACAGTAGATGCCTTTGTCAGTTACGAAGGCTATGTGCTCCTCATCTTTAGGTGCCATCTGAATCTGATTATAGCTGACAAAGGTATCCATAAAGCTCAAAAGTCGATGTCCAGAAGTTGCATCAACCAGTTGATCAATTTTCGACAAAGAAAAATTATCCTTCAGATAAGCTTCTTTCAGATTCATATGGTCGATGCAGATCCTCCATTTTTCGTTAGCTTTTCTCACCATTACTATATTAGCGAACCAATCAGGATAATTAGCTTTCCTGATAAAACTAGCTACAAGGAGCTTATCGACTTCTTCGTCGATGACTTTCTATCTTTCAGGTGCAAAAGGTCTTTTCTTTTGTCTCATCAACTTAATCTTTGGATCAATATTTAGTCGATAAGTTATTATCTCTAGAGAAATACCTAGCATGTCAGTAGCCAACCAAATAAAAATATTGACGTTTGTTCTTAATAAATTTATTAGTTGCTGTCGCTCTGGATCAGGCAACTGCGATCCAATTTGGATCATCTTCTCAAGATCTTCTTTTTTTAGTGGGATGAAAATTAGTTGGTCGGCTAGTTCACCCTTTCTTCATTTTTTCTTTGATCCAATTTATCAACAGACAAAGAGTCTTCTGATTGATTATTCTGAGTGAAAACTAGGAAGCGACATCGAACAAGTTGTTGATCTCCATGTATCTCTCTGACTCCATTTCTTATCGAGAATCGGACTAGCAGATGATATGTCGAGACTATTGCTTTTAAAGTGTTAAGACCAGGTTGCCCAAGTATGACATTATAAGCCGAAGGAATTAGACAACCATGAATATCAAGAGAACAGTATTCTATCATGAATTTATTCTGGCAGTTAGTGGGAGAGTAATTTTTTCTTCCACGTAACTGCATCCCCAGTGAAACCGACTAATGACATCAAGACTCTTCTAAGTCAATAGTCGGTAGTCGCATTCAAGAGAAAGTCGAGTAAAACAGAACATCCGTCGAGCTTCCATTATCCACTATTTTTTTTTTTTACATCATAGTTTGCTACTGTTGTCGAGACAACGACAGCATCATCATGGGGAGTCTGTATTCTCCAAATATCTTCTTACAAAAAGTAATTATATTATGGAGTCATCATTTCTTCACTGACTCTTCTTCGAAAGTTGCCCCCATTCTTCTGTCGTCCGAGATCATGTTGATTTTCCTGTCATTGGTCGATTGTTAAGTATCTCCTCAGCTTGTGACTGAGGTTGTTGGTCAGTGGGAGACTGGGTCGGACGGTCTCGTTAGAATTTTTTGAGGTAGCCTCGTCGAATCAAGACCTCTATCTTATCCCTGAGCTGGATGCACAGTTCGATATCATGACTGTGATCATGATGAAATTGATAGTACTTCTTCTATCATAGCTCCTTGATGGCACTTTCATTGGCAGGGGGTGGCATAAATACTTTTCTCCTTCAATCTCCATCAAGATCTGCGCACGGAGAGCAGAAAAGGAGTATAAGAGTCATACCTACCTTAAATATTTGGCTTCAGACTCTGTCATCGAGGTGAAGCTCACTTATTGATAGTCGGCCTACTTGATTCGGTCGGAGCTCCACTCTTCTTCTATTTCTTTTTTGATCTTTTCATCTGTTTGACATCGGTCAGAAGTAGCTTCATCTATATGAATGTACTTGTATGCGCACTCCAGAAGTTCAGCAAAGATCTGAGGGAGAGTCTTGTCTAGAAGTAGAAAAATTTGGATCCCTTTAGACCCCTTTCATGGCCGATATGGCCATATCTTCATTGAAGTTCCTGACCTCAAGTGTGGCTGCATTGAAATGGGCCACAAAATCTCTCAACGTCTCTGTCTCACCTTGCTTGATTGAGTAAAGACTATTTGATATCCGTGACGGCCTTTGGCTAGTGCTGAAGTGGGCCACGAAAGATTGTTCGAGCTGCTCAAAGGAGTTAATGCTCTCCGACTGAAGCCTAAAATACTAGGCTCGAGCAGCCTTCCGAATAGTTGTCGGGAAGCCAATGCATAAAAGACATTAGTTGCCTCCTGAATCATCATGAGAGCCTTATAGCTCTCTAGATGGTTGATCGGATCGGTGTAACCGTTGTATGGCTCCATCTGTGGCATCTTGAATCGAGAGAAAATCGATTCATCCAGGATGCGCTGTAAGAGAGGCTAGGTGGTATGAAAGTTGTAGTCATTGGAAGACTTTCGATCTTTCACCTAAATCAGATAAGCTGACGATCAATCTCTTTGAACTTGCGTTTGTAGTCATCAACCCACCGTTGCTGCAAAACTCCAAGGTAGAACCCCCTGAAGAGCTTAAAGAGAGAGAAGCAGAAGGAGTCCGTGGTTGTTTTCCTTTCCTGATATTATGTGCATGAGAAGGAGAGGGAGAACGTCGCGAATGATGGATGGTACTATGGAGTACCGAAAATGTGGCTGTCCATCTCGATGAGAGTGTTGAGACAGTCGCCACTCTAGAGAAGAAGAAGGTGAGCACCTTGGAGGACGACGGCTGTGCCTAGATGGCATAGAATGAGCCACCGCTCCTCCACCAGTGCTGCTGCTACTACTGGGTTTATTGCTGCTGGAGATTTTGAACTGCCTCCGTCAAAACTTCATTTACTGCATGAGCGTAGCAATTTACGCGTCCATAGTGACCACAGGATGAGAAGAATTAAGCTCTACCACTGGAGGAGGGAGAGGAACATCTTTTCGATGGGAAGACTATCTCACCGATCCCATCGAGTGCTAGATTTTGATTTTTGGCATGGTTGATTGTATTCTCCCCCTACCTGGCATACCATTCTATTATGGTCAATCTCTTGTCGTCTATCGTCGGTGAAGAGCACCTGCAAAATAAAGTCTTCACAGATCGAAATTGTGTCTGGCAGAGATCCTCCGATACCTAAGTTAGCAGGGAGTAATGAATAGTAGATAAAAATTTTGAAATGACAGAGTCTTGGTTTGTTAGATGTGTGCTCTAAATGCCAGATTGGCTGATACATTCCTGTACAAATGTAAGGGCAAATTTATAATTTTGACTATAAATAAATAAAAAGATTATTCTACTATCACATTGTGTACATTATGTTTGTGATACATCCTTTGAGTTAGTAGGAATGTTAATTTATATTTTCAAGAGTTGAAAATTTAAGGCATGAATTTATATAACTAACTCATAAACAGCTCCTGACCATAAGATCATCATGAGGATAGTGATCGATCCGGAAGGTTGGTGTATGATCGTTTTCTTAAGGTAGATGTGTCTTGAGTTTACGGTGTGAAAACACCAGAGTGAGAATATAGGTATTCGTTGAGAACGAGAGTACTGAGCGTGACCACCTCGAGCAGTCATAAGAAAGTCTACCTTCTCATCGATGACTAGCTCGATGCCGCAGCTGTGTGTCTAGTTCTTTGACCTGAGGTGCATCGATAGTTCACCTTGAGTGTGTTATAGTTTGACTACACCATAACTCAGTCTCCTAGCCATTCAAATCCTAAGGTGTATGTTGGCTATAGCATTTTCATTGTAGGAACCAGATCGCACCAAGAAGGGATCTATCAACCTCGGTAGATGAGAGGAGTAGTCCTATGATGATCGAAAGATCGAGTCCTAAAGCCCATGGCTATGGCAAAGTGAAATAATGAAAAAAAAATTTCATTAAGATTTCACATCGGACTCGGATTAATTGATTGATTCATATGACTGATGTTGGATTTGACGAGTTCACCTTAACCCTAATTCAGTCGGACTCATGATAGAGGAACTCAATCACACAGGTAGTTGCACTGAGAGGTTTGTCTTCATTTCTGATGGATTGCCACCATATATTGCTAGGTGTCACTGATGATTTTGAGAGTAATTAGAATGATATTGATAATCGATCATTCTAATTATCTGAATCAGAAGAGTTCTAGTCCATCGAAAGGAGTTTCGATGATATCGATGATGAGATCACGACATGTCTCATTACCATATGAAAATAAACCTAACTGGATCATACAAACAAGAGTTAGGGTCTGGATGTCATCAATTAAGCTAGCCCAGTTCGATTGATTTGGATTAGATCCAATTAGGTTCAAGAAAATCGTGCTAGCACACGATTGAGCCTAACTTTCTCCTCGTGCAATCTTTTTCATCTCGACTGAGCCAAATTGATTTGACTCATCCAGAGAATCTTGAGAAGGTTTCTCTCAGTCTGACTAGAGCGGTCCAGCTCAAAAAAATCTTATCTTAATTCATGAGATGAATTTAAGACAACACCTACCAATTTCTGTCACCTGCCATTTTTGTTTTAGGACATCGGTCAAACATTGACTTATGGATCTTAAACTGAAGGCCACTTGGCAAGAGGTCATTGGAGAGTTTTTATGGAGTGTCTACCTACTAAATTAGACCTCAAAGTAGGCACCAAGATCAGATTGGGTGTGCACCCCAAGTGGATAAGGATAGAGTCCCATGAGATGAGGACTCTATGCCTTGATCGACTCAAACTGTTGGGCGCCAATCTCACTGTGTTTATCCAGTGTTGGGCCAACAGTAGGAGGTTTTGGTGGGGTTCTTATCTGATATGATCATATGACATCACTCCATCAATCAAAATTTTTTCAAAATTAATTAAATTTTTTTGATTGGTCGAATGATGTGGCACTGCATGGCGCAGTAGGGTCTATTTAAACTCTGTCTGCGCCTAGGGTTTAGAGAATCTACCAATACCCAGCAAAAATGTGAAACCCCTCCACTTCTCCATACCCCTTTGCTCCTCTCCCTCCCCTCTTCACATCCAAGAGGTTGGGCATCCATCTGGTGCTTGTCCAAGATGTGGTGGCTCCCTGATCAGAAGGCTGCAGGGATTTATAGAGAAGCTGCTGCACCAGCTTCAGAAGATCTTTTGAAGATCTTGCAGATCAGATCTAGATCTAATTTTTGGAGCAAAGATTCATGAGAAGAAGATATCTAGATTCTCTTGAGTGGATATCGATAGAGGCCAGCGACTACGTGGCTATTTTAGAACCTCGGGCGTTGCTGCGATCATCTACAGGGTAATCTAGTTACCCTAGAGGTATTCCTCTAATCTTCAAGTTTTAGATTTAATTTTAGATTAAATATTAGATAATAAAAATTAGATTTAATAGATCTTAGATCTGAAATAAAGTAGGATAATTTTTTAAAAAAATATTCCACCCCAGATCTCATTAGATCTGGAAGATCCTACAAGGAAAAAAGCCAATTTTCTCTTCAACTGGTATCAGAGCCAGGTTGATGGCTCTATTTCAGATCTAATTTAGATCTAATTTTTATTTTTATTTATCTAATATTAATGATTTCAGATGTCACATCAAATATGATTGGATCTAAAATCAAAAAATTTAAAATTAAATTTAAGTAGATCTAACATGTATGAGATGCATGACTAGACTAGGAATAGTTTAAACTATAAATAGTCTTGAAATTTTATATTTTAATATGATTAAAATATAAATTAGATCTAATTTATTCATTAATTTTTTGATATTATAAATATTATATTCAGATCAAAAAATAAAAAATAAAATTTAATTAATTCATAAGATTGATCTGCTGCATGCCTAGACTAGTTATAGAATTATTCTAGTAACTGTCTAGAATAGATTTTATATTGAATAGTTCAATTTAAATCTTATTTTTTAGATATTACATGTGATGTATCAGATCTGAAAGCATGCTAATTAGATCAGATTTTAATACATGAGAAGTATGCAAAGTATGTATAAGTTAGATCTGAAATTATATATGTGATATGTAACTTAGATCTAACTAGTTTTGTAGTTAAATCAATATTTCTGATTAAGATATTCCTCATGGCCATTCGATCATAAGAACAAAGTAAGATTTAAGACCCTCTCCTCTCATTCAATGGGGTGTTCTTATGGCATATAGGGGTGCTGCGCGTTCATCCTTAATCAGAAATCAAACTTACTTTTCTGCAAAACCCTAGATCCTGAAATCCTAAGATTTATTTTACATATTTTCTTTATGAACCCAAGACTTAATTAATGAATTAAGCCTATGAAATCAAATTAAGTCTAAAATTGAGAATTTCAGATCTAAACCATTTTCATAAAATTGGGTTCGGGCTTGGGTAGCTCAATTAGGTCTAGCGGTTGATCAAACCGAATCAAAAATTGTTAGGTGGATCATGAAAGCTAATAATTAACCAGCCTAATAGGATTAAGTCTAGGTCAAGGTCGAATCACATTTAAATGTGACTCGATCAAGTTAAGACCTAATTTGGCTCAGTGGTTAGAGCCTGGATTGTAGGCTAACCCAATTGATTCTGGTTCGACAATTTAGTGTCTAAGTAAGTTGGGCAGATCGATCGAATGATTTTTAATTGGGAGCTACTCGACTTGAATGCGTTCTTGTCAAGTTAATGGCATATCCTTCCATCGGTCTCACTTACCTGGCCATATGTGTCGATCCAGTTCTGATTTGAGGTGGCTAACAATTTGAGCTAGCCCATGTCACTAAGTTAGTCATAATTGTTATGACTATGTCAAGTCAAGTTTAATGAGACCTAAATCAAATCTTCTTAAAAAAATATTAAGTCTAAGGTCTTCCACCATTGTGGATGTGCGGGTCCTTTTCGGGGTTGATTGTTCTCGACTGGTTACAGTGGCTCAGTTGCACCGGGAAGATGCAACCATGTCCATTAGGCATTGGATGCTACGGATTAGAGGATGGGTTGTGCTCAATATTCTGGATACGGTGAGGAACTCAATCAGAAATCTAGTTCGTACAAATGGTGAGTCTGACTTAACTAAGGATTGGAGCAATATTCTGGACACGGTGAGCTTCATGAATTAGAGATCAAGTTTTGGATGCATCATGATTAGAGAATCATTGACAAGAGTTGTCTACTCATCGGTTGACCCATCACCAATAACTGTTAGGTGAGGTGATGAGTCAGTCGGTGAGACCACACCACCTACTAGAAATCACTAATCACGAAGATTTTACATCTCTACCTAGGGAGTGTAAGATCTGAGAAAATAGTGGGAGCCTAATTTGTTTAAAAATGAAACCCCTAAACAAATTGGTTAAGTCTGATTACAAAATCTAACTAAAAACTTTTGACTCTCTAAAGAAATATGTCTGCGTCCAACCTCCTAACCAAAATACTAGACACCACAGATTGACTGGACTAATTTCAAGGACTGATTGAGGAACTACAAAATTATTCTGGATTTTGAGAAACTGACTCATATCTTAGACTAGGACCCACCTGCCATGCCCAGCACATCCGACTGCTGAACAGAGAGCGTCTCTAAAAAAGTGGACGGATGAAGATAACAAAGTCAGGTACTACATGTTGGGTGCAATGTCTGATGACTTGCAGCGCCAGCATGAGAATATTATGACTACCTGCCAAATGTTGGCTCACCTACAAGAGTTGTTTGGTGAACAAAATCGCGCAGCCAAGTATCAAGTCTGCCAAAGACTTTTTAAGGCTAAAATGCATGATGGTCCTTCTAGGTATGCTCGTTATAGAATCTAATCTTATAGTTTCCTCTGCATCCAATTGGATACTTGACTCTAGTTCTAGTGCTCATTTGTGCACTTCTATGCAGGATCTTGAGAAGAGCAGGAGGCTGAGGGATGGGGATATGATCCTACGCATCAAGAACAGAGCAAGAGTTGCTGTTGTGACCGTGGAAACCTATCCTCTGTGATTACCGTTAGGATTAGATTTAGTTCTTAGAGACTGTTATTATATGCCTGCAGCAAGCAGAAATTTGATTTCTGTTTCATGTTTAGCACAAGAAGGCTATGTGATTAGCTTTCATAAGGATCATTGTAATATATTCTATGAAAATAATAAAGTTGCAAATGATTTTCTTATTAATGGTCTCTATCAGCTACATATTGATGTATCTGTATTTCATATCGAGCAAAATGTGAGTGCCATAAGAATTAAAAGGCCTAGAGATAGTCTAAATGATAGGTATCTGTGGCACCTAAGGCTGGTCATATAGCGGAAGACAGGGTTAACAAATTAGAGAAATTCGGGCTATTGAATCCGTTGACTTTCGAGTTATATCCAGTTTGTGAATCATACCTTCAAGGCAAAATGACCAAGCTCTCTTTTGTGGGACATGAGGAAAGGGCCACAGACCTACTTGTCCTAGTACATATGGATGTATGCGGCCATTTGATGTGCCAGCTAGAGGCAACTATGTCTACTTCATTACCTTCACCGATGATATGTCTAGGTACGGATATGCATTTCTAATGAAACACAAGTCTGAAGCCTTTGAAAAGTTCAAAGAATTCAGGCATGAGGTAGAAAAACAAACAGGAAAGCCCATTAAAGTTCTTCGATCAGATCGAGGAGGTGAATACCTTAGTCAAAAATTCTTAGACTATCTTAAGGATAATGGCATAGTCTCTCAATGGACTCACCTGGAATGCCACAACTCAACGGAATTTCAGAACGAAGAAATCGACTCTATTAGATATAGTCCGTTCCATGATGAGCTTCACAGACCTCCTTGAGTTTCTTTGAGATATTATCTCATGACAGCAATATATGTATTGAATAGGGTTCCTTCTAAAATGTTCTACCACACCGTATGAGATATGGCATGGTAAGAAGCCAAGTCTGAGTCATCTCAGAATTTGGAGTTGTCCGGCTCATGTCAAGAGACAGCAGACGGACAATTAGAGTTCAGATCTTTTAGAGCTCAATTTATAGGATATCCTAAAGAGTCATTAGGATATTATTTCTATATTCGGAAGATCACAATGTGATTGTGAATCGACATACTATTTTTCTTGAAAAATAGTTTATTCAAGATGGTGGCATCGGAAGAATAATTAAGCTCAAGGAGAATGTCTCTCAAGAGCAATGAGCTAAAGAACCTGAGGAACCAAATCAATTAGAACAGTCCTAACACAACCTCTTCCACCTCATAGATTGACTAGGATTTTTTATCCTCCTGAAAGGTACTTAGGTACTATACAAGAGGAAGTAGAGGAAATATTCTCACGAAAATGGGGCTCATGGTGATGACCCAAAGACCTATGACAAGGCGATATCAGATATCGACTCTGAGAAATAGTTAGAGGCAATGAGATTAGAAATTGACTCGATGCACTCAAACTAAGTCTGAACCTTGGTAGATCCACCTGAAGGTATTGTACCTATTAGATGTAAATGGATCTTCAAGAGAAAGATAAGTGCAGATGAGAATGTGGAGACATTCAAGGCTAGGCTCATAGCGAAAGGTTATAGTCAGTGCGAAGGCATTGACTATCAGGATATCTTTTCGCCCGTAGCCATGCTAAAATCATCCGCACATTACTTGCTGTTGCAGCCTATTTCGATTATGAAATATGGCAGATGGACGTGAAAATGACATTCTTAAATGGATATCTTGAGAAAAATATCTATATGGAACAGCTGCTTGATTTCACATCCAGTGATGATGATCACAAGATCTGCAAGTTGCAAAAGTCTATTTATGGACTTAAGCAAGCATCTTGGAGCTGGAATACTCGTTTCAATGATGTAATCAAAATATTTGGTTTCATCAAGAACGAGGAGGAACCATGTGTATTCAAGAAGGTCAGTGGAGCGCAGTTGTCTTCTCATACTGTACGTTGATGACATCCTCTAGTTGGAAATGATATTTTCATGTTGACCTCAGTCAAAATATGGTTGTCTAAGGAGTTCTCTATGAAAGATCTAGGAGAAGCATCCTTTATACTGAGTATTAAGGTCTATAGAGATATACCAAATAGGATGCTAGGACTTTCATAGAAAATGTACATAGAGGAGGTGCTAAAAGATTTAGCATGAAAAACTCCAAAAGACGTTTAGTATCTTTTAGACATGGCATTCATCTCTCTAAGAAGATGTGCCCTAGCACACTTGAGGAGATTGAATGCATGAGCAAGATCCCTTATGCTTCGCAATAGGGAGCCTCATGTATGCCATGCTATGTACACGACCTGATATAGCCCATGTGTGAGTGTCACAAGTAGATATCAATCGAATCCAGGTGAAGAGTACTGGACTTCTGTGAAATGTATCCTTAAGTACTTGAGAAGGACTAAGGATATATTTCTAGTCTTTGAGAATGGAGAACTCTAGGTTCAAGGATTTACAGACTCAGACTTTATGTTTGATATAGATGATGAAAGTCGATATCTGAAAGTCTGTTCATTTGCAATGTGGTGCAGTTAGCTGGAAGAGTTTCAAGCAGACGGTGATTGCTGATTCCACCATGGAGGCAGAGTATATTGCTGCATCGGAAGCTACGAAAAGGCATTCTGGTACAAGAAGCTTACCGCAGAGCTTGGAGTGATATCATCGGATGCCATCCCTCTTTACTGCGATAATAATGACACCATAGCCCTAGCTAAGGAGCTAAGATCTCATCAGAAGTCCAAGCATATCGAGCGGCGATTCCATCTGATCCGTGATTACCTCGAAAAGATTATGTCGAGGTTAAGAGAGTCGACTCTACAGATAATGTGGCAGATCCACTGACAAACCATTAGGCCAGCAGAAGATCGAAGCCCACCTTGAGAAGATGGGACTTAGATATGTAGCCAATTGGCATTAGGTCAAGTGGGAGTTTGTTAGATGTGTGCCTAGATGCCAGATTGGCAACACATTCCTGTACAAATGTAAGGCAAATTTATAATTTTGACTATAAATAAATAAAAAATTATTCTACTATCACATTGTATACATTATGTTGTGATACATCCTTTGAGTTAGTAGGAATGTTAATTCATATTTTAAAAGTTAAAATTTAAGGCATGAATTTACATAACTAACTCATAAACAGCTCCTGACCATAGGATCATTACGAGGATGGTAATCGATCCGGAAGGTTGGTGTACGATCGCTTTCTTAGGATAGATGTGTCTTGAGTCTATGGTATGGAGACATCGGAGCGAGAGTATAGGTATTCGTTGAGAATGAGAGTACTGAGCGTGACCACCTCGAGCAGTCATAAGAAAGTCTACCTTCTCATCGATGACTAGCTCGATGCTGCAGCTGTGTGTCTAATTCTTTAACCTAAGGTGTATCGATAGTTCACCTTGAGTGTGTTATAGTTTGACTACACCATAACTCGGTCTCCTAGCCATTCAAAACCCTGAGGTATATGTTGGCTGTAGCATATTCATTGTAGGAACCAGATCGCACCAAGAAGGGATCTATCAACCTCGATAGATGAGATGAGTAGTCCTATGATGATCGAAAGATCGAGTCCTAAAGTTCATGGCCATGGCAGAGTGAAATAATGAAAAAGAGTTTTTCATTAAGATTTCACATCGAACTCGGATTAATCGATTGATTCATATGACTGATGTTGGGTTTGATGAGTTTACCTTAACCCTAATTCAGTCGGACTCATGATAGAAGAACTCAATCACACAGGTAGCTGCACCGAAAGGTTCATCTTCATTTCTGATGGGTTGCCATCATATACTGCTAGGTGTCACTGATGAATTTTGAGAGCAATTAGAATGATATTGATGATCGATCATTCTAATTATCTGAATCAGAAGAATTCTGATCCATCGAAAGGAGTTTCGATGATGTCGATGATGAGATCACGACATGTCTCATTACCATATGGAAATGAACCTAACTGGGTCACACAAACAAGAGTTAGGGTCTGGATGTCATCAATTGAGCTAGCCCAGTTCGATTGATTTAGATTAGATCCAATTAGGTTCAAGAAAATCGTGCTAGCATATGATTGAGCCTAACTTTCTCCTCGTGCAATCTTTTTCATCTTGACTAAGCCAAATATGATTTGACTCATCCAGAGAACTTTGAGAAGGTTTCTCTCAGTCTGACTGGAGCCAGTCCAGCTCAAAAAAGTTTTGTCTTAATTCATGAGATGAATTTAAGACAACACATGCCAATTTCTGTCACCTGCCATTTTCGTTTTAGGACATCGATCAAACATTGACTTATGGATCTTAAACTGAAGGCCACTTGGTAAGAGGTCATTGGAGAGTTTTTGTGGAGTGTCCACCTACTAAATTAGGCCTCAAAGTGGGCACCAAGATCAGATTGGACGTGCACCCCAAGTGGATAAGGATAGAGTCCCATGAGATGAGGACTCTATGCCTTGATCGACTCAAACTGTTGGGCACCAATCTCACTGTGTTTATCCAGTGTTGGCACCAACAGTAGGAGGTTTTGGTAGAATTCTTATCTGATATGATCAGATGATATCACTCCACCAATCAAATTTTTTCAGAATTAATTGAAATTTTTTGATTGGTCAAATGATGTGGCACTGCATGGCGCCGTAGGGTCTATTTAAACCATGTCTGTGCCTAGGGTTTAGAGAATCTACTCAATACCTAGCAAAAATGTGAAACCCCTCCACTTCTCCATGCCCCCTCTGCTCCTCTCCCTCCCCTCTTCACGTCCAAACGGTTGGGCATCCATCTGGTGCTTGTCCAAGGTGTGGTGGCTCCCTGATCAAAAGGCTGCAGGGATTTGTCGAGAAGCTACTGCTCCAGCTTCAGAAGATCTTTTGAAGATCTTGCAGATTAGATCTAGATCTGATTTTTGGAGAAAAGATTTATGAGGAGAAGATGATCTAGATTCTGCTCGAGTGGATACCGGTAGAGGCTAGACAACTGCGTGGCTATTTTAGAACCTCGGGCGTTGCTACGATCATCTACAGGATAATCTAGTTATCCTAGAGGTATTTCTCTAATCCTCAAGTTTTAGATTTAATTTTAGATTAAATATCAAATAATAAGAATAATATCTAATAGACCTTAGATCTGAAATAAAGTGGGATAATTTTTTTAAAAAATATTCCGCCCCAGATCTCATTAGATCTGGAAGATCCTACAAGGAAAAAAGCCGATTTTTCCTTCAGGTGCAGAATTGTCTTACCCATGCTGTTTATTTACCTCCCTTTATAAATGATTCTGATATAACCGTTGAGCACGTGGTCTCACTTTTTATAGTGCTAAATTATCAGACTATAATCATGGAGTTAATGGGCTATTTATGCCCACTAATGACCATGACACGTAGTTTATAACCATTTATAATGGTTAGATGTGTAGGTTCTGCACATTCCGGCCTTATGAGATCGTGAAAAGATAAGCCGACTATATGTTATAATAGTAGTAGGTCGGTAGTCATGAAGACCCGAATGATCATCAGACGATGACTTTGATATGTCGATGGTCATCAGTCGGATATTAACTGAATCGTCATGGTTGTCCGTTGTTGGTTGATAATAGCGGACTGTCGATCGGTTAACTAATTATTAGTCAGAGTATTATATTCATAAGGCCGATGTAGAGTCGGAGTTGGGGGTCGAATGAATGGTCCCAACAATCATATTATTGCTAGTAACAATGGGATTCAAAGAGGGGAAGCATAACAATGCACATGATTAGAAGTGCGAGTGTGAAAGATGGAGCAAGGATGAACGACAAATTGGGGATAGAGGTCAGTGTTGGAGCTATAGTGGCAAAAAGAATTTGACTATGAAGAATTCAACAACTTATCCTCTGATCACAGTGTTTAGTGTTGGAGCTGCACCAAGAGGGGTTGGATGAGCAATCATCCACCTTATGTCCATTCTTGCCCCACTCAAAACAATGAAAGAAATAGTGACATTTTTTTAAGCAAACGATTACCAAAAATGTTTGTTTTTTTCTACCTGTAATAGTTCCAAGATGCAAGGGAGCGGCTACATCTAAACACAAATATGAGCTGAGGAAAAACCTCTTCAATCTTCTAATAAGATGCTTTTAGTCAGATGGTAGCACTTGTAACACAAACAATACGGAGACCAAGATGTTGTATCCAGATTGTAGGATGTTTCATTGCACCCTCCTTGTGATAAAAATCTTGCCTCCAATGTTTTAAAGCCAACACTTAACATTTATCAAGTGAGACACATGATCCTGTAAGAGAACTCTATTGATATCATTCTCTATAACAATGTGAAAGCAAAATAGCATCGATGTACAGATGAGTTTTGCCAAACTCTGGTAGGCTGAGCTGGTCGACATCCATCCCTCCAGGTAAGATGTCTCATGTTCAAACCAAAATGATGACTACTTATGTTGGAACCATTCAACCGACCTCCGACTCGACTCTACATCGGCTTTATGAACACAATACTTTGACTAATAATCAGTTAATCGACCGACAGTCGGCTATTATCAACCAACAATGAACAACTACGACGATTCAGTTAGTATCCGACGGATGACTATCGGCATATCAGAGTCATCGTCCGATGAGCATTCGGATCTTCATGACTACCGACCTACTACTATTACAGACATATAGTCGGCTTATCTTCCCATGATCATATAAGATCGAAATATGCGGAACCTATACATCTAACTATTATAAACGGTTATCGACTATGTGTCATGGTCATTAGTGGGCATAAAAAGCCTAATAACTCTATAATTATGGCCCGATAATTTAACACTATAAAAAGTAGAACCATGTGCTCGACAGTTACATTAGAATCATCTATAAAAGAAAGATAAATGAATAATATGGATAAGCTAATTCTGGGTCAAGACTCTACCATTTTAAAATTCTTATCTACTGTTCACCACTCCCTACTGACTTAGGCATCGGAGGGTCTTCGCCGAACACAATTTCAGTCTATGAGAATTTTGTTTTGCAGATGCTCTTCACCGACGATAGATGACAGGAGATTGGCTGCAACAAATTGACGTGCTAGGAAGGGAGAGAATACAATCAACCATGCCAAAAATCAAAGCCCAGCACTCGACGAGATCAGTGAGACAGTGTTTCCGCTGGGAAGATGTTCCTCCCTACCTCCAGTGGCAGAGCCGAGTTCTTCGCATCCTGTGGTCACTACGGATGCACAAATTGCTACGCTCATATAGCAAATAAAGGTTTTGACGAAGGCGGTTTAAAGCCTCCAGCAGCAGCAGCCACCAGTGGAGGAGCTGGTGGCTCATTCTGTGCCATCTAGGCACAGCCACCGTCCTCCACAGCGCTCACCTTCCTCTTCTCTAGAGCGGCGACCGTCTCGACACTCTCACCGAGATGAACAGTCACATTCTTGACACTCCCACCATGCCACCCATCATTCATGGCATTCTCTCTCTCCTTCTCATGCACACAGTATCAGGAAAGAAAAATGGCCGCGGACTCCTTCTGCTTCTCCCTCTTCAAGCTCTTCAGGGATTCTACCCCTGGAGTTTTTCAGTAACGATGGCTTGATGACTATGAACGCAAGTTCAAAGAGATTGATCGTCAACTTGTCCGACTTTAGGTGGAAGATCGAAAGTCCTCCAACGACTACGACTTCCACACTATCCTGCCTCTCTCTCAACACATCCTGGATGAATCGATTTTCTTTCGGTTCAAGATACCACAGATAGAGCCATACGATGGGTCCATCAATCTGATCGACCATTTAAAGAGCTATAAAGCTCTTATGATGATTCAGGGGGCAACTGATGTCCTCTTATGCATTGGCTTTCCCGCAACTATTCGGAAGGCTGCTCGAGCCTGATATTCTAGGCTTTAATCGGAGAGAATAAACTCCTTTAAGCAGCTCGAATAATCTTCCGTGGCCCACTTCAGCACTAACCAAAGGCCACCACGGACATCAGACAGTCTCTTCTCAATCAAGCAAGGCGAGACAGAGACGTTGAGAGATTTTGTGGCTCATTTCAATATGCCCACACTTGAGATCAGAGACCTCAATGAAGACATGGCCATATCGACCTTGAAAAGGGATCTGAGAGGATTTAGATTTACCTACTCTCTGGACAAAACTCTCCTTCAGACCTATACTGAACTTCTAGAGTACGCATATAAGTACATTCGTATGGATGAAGCTACTTCTGACTGACGCCAGACAGATGAAAAAGGTCAGAAGAAGAAATAGAAGAAGAGTGGAGCTCCGGTCGAATCAACTAGGCCAACTATCAATAAGCGAACTTCATCTCGATGACGGAGTCCGAAGCCAAATAGTTATGGCAGGTATGACTCCTATACTACTCTTTCTGCTCTCTATGTGCAGATCTTGATAGAGATCAAAGGAGAAGAGTATTTACACAATCCTCCACCGATGAAAGCATCATCAAGGAGCCATGATAGGAAGAAGTACCATTAGTTTTATCGTGATCATGATCATGATACCGAACAGTGCATCCAACTTAGGGATGAGATAGAGATCCTAATTCGACGAGGCTATCTCGAAAAGTTCTGATGAGACCGTCCGACTCAACCTCCCACCGACCAACAACCTCCACCACAAGTTGAGGAGACACTTAACAATCCACCAATAGTGGGAGTAATCAATATGATCTCCGGATGACAGAAGAAATGGGGGGCAGCTTTCGAAAAAGAGTCGGTGAAAAGATAATGACTCGATAATATAATTAGTTTTTTGAAAAAGATGTTCAGAGAATACAAACTCTCTACAATGATGCTATCGTTGTCTCGACAACAGTAGCAAACTATGATGTAAAAAAAATTTTAGTGGATAATGAAAGCTCGATGGATGTTCTATTTTACTCGACTTTCTCTCGAATGCGACTACTGACCGATCGACTCAGAAGAGTCTCGATGTCATTAATTAGTTTTACTGAGGATGCAGTTACCGTAGAAGAAAAAAATACTCTCCCACTAACTGCCAGAACAAATTCACGATAAAGTACTGTTCTCTTGACATTCATGATTGTCCAGGTTTCTTCGGCTTATAATGTCATACTCGAGCGACCTAATCTTAATGCTCAAAGAGCAATAGTCTTGACATATCATCTGCTAGTCCGATTCCAATAAAAATGGAGTCGGAGAGATGCGTGAGATCAACAACTTGTCCGATGCTGCTTTCTAGTTTTCACCCAAAATAATCAATCGAAGACTCTTTGTCTGTTGATAAATTGACCAAAGAGAAAATGAAGAAAGGGATAAACCAGTCGAGCAACTGATTTTCATCCCACTAAAAAAAAAGATTCTGAGAAAATGGTCTAAATTGGATAACAGTTATCTGATCTGAAGCAATAGCAACCAATAAATTTATTAAGAGCAAACACCGACATTTTTATTTGGTCGGCTACTGACATACCTGGTATTTTCTAGAGATAATAACCCACCGACTAAATATTGATCCAAAGATTAAGTCGGTGAGACAAAAAAAAGACCTTTTGCACCTGAAAGATAGAAAGACATGGACGAAGAAGTTGACAAGCTCCTCACAGCTAGTTTCATCAAGAAAGCTAATTATCCCATTGGCTCGTCAATGTAGTAATGGTGAGAAAGACCAACAGAAAATGAAGGATCTGCATCAACTATACGAATCCGAAAGAAGCTTATCTAAAGGACAGTTTTTCTCTGTCGAAAATTGATCAACTGATCGATACAACTTCTAGACACTGACTTCTGAGCTTCATGGATGTCTTTGCCGACTATAATCAGATTCGGATGGCATCTGAAGATGAAGAGCACACAGCCTTCATAACTGACAAAGGCATCTACTATTATAAAGTAATGCTTTTTGGTTTAAAAAATACCAGAGCAACTTACCAATGGCTAGTTAACAAGATATTCAAGATGCAAATTGGGTAAAATATGAAAGTCTATGTAGATGATATACTGATAAAAAATTTTCAAACTACTAATCATGTTCAGAATCTAAAAGAAGCTTGCAGCACACTTTGACGACATCAAATAAAGTTGAATCCAACTAAGTGTGCGTTCGGGGTAACTTCTAAAAATTTTTTTGGATTTTTTATATCGCAACGAAGAATCAAAGTTAATCTTAAGAAAATAAAGGCTATTATCAATATAAAGCATCCTAGTTTCAAGAAAGAGATACAGCAACTTAATGGAAGGATCGTTGCACTTGGTCGATTCATCTCAAGGTCGGTAGAAAGATGCTTATCTTTTTTTAAAACCTTGAGACAAACAAAAGACTTCTCATGATCATATGAGTGCCGACAATCCTTCGAAGATCTGAAACAATATCTGACATCTCACCGCTACTTACAAAATCAAAGGTCAAAGAAACTTTGTATCTTTACTTGGCAACTTCGATGGAGGTAGTTAGTTTGGTACTTATCCAGGAGGATAAAAATCAAATTCAACGACCAATCTGTTATACTAGCAAGATGCTTCACAATGCCAAGTAAGATATTCAAAGACAGAGAAGATGATCTACGCTCTAATCATATCATCACAACGACTTCACCCATACTTTTAAGCACATCCTATTATCTCTTGATAGATCAGTCATTGAAGATAATTTTATACCGATCGGATACTTCAGATCGAATGACAAAGTGGGTAATAAAACTCAACGAGTTTGATATCCAATATCATCCACGTCCATCAATGAAGGCACAAGTTTTAGCCAACTTCATCATCGAGTGTACAATATCTGATAAGAATTTTGAGGATGAATCCAATGATAAAATAAAGCAAGCTACAACCCCTGAACCTGACTTAACGTCGGTCGGCATGGGTGCTACATATTGATGGAGCATCTAATGCACAAGGCAGTGGAGCTGGTCTCATCCTTACCAATTTTGAAGGGATTGTAACTGAATATGCCTTTCGACTCAACTTCAAAACTTCGAATAATCAAACCAAATATGAAGTACTCTTATCCGACTTAAAAATTACCTAGGAGCTTGACATTGATAGTCTGAAGGTCTTCACCGACTCATAGTTGATTGCTGAGCAAGTTAAGGGCGAGTTTGAAGTCCGAAACCCCATCATGATGAAGTATCTTCAGAAAGTGAAAAATCTAATATCAATCCTAATATATTTTGAGATCTTTCACATCCCAAGAATAAAAATACTTGAACCGATGTACTTTCATGACTCGCAACCATTTCTTTCAACTCGCTAGATCGGACATTCATCAAATACCTTGAACAGCCGAGTATCGATAAAGTCAAAGAAGTGCTACAAATCAGTGATGAACCAAGCTGGATGGACCTGATCATTCAGTACTTGATTGATGGAACTCTACCTACGGATCCCTCAGAAGCCAAATGACTCAGATGGACAGCCTCACAATATATTCTGATGGATGGCCAACTATATAAAAGGTCATTCTCTCTTCCCTTACTGAAATGTTTGAGACCAATAGATGCCGACTATACACTTAGAGAAGTACATGAAGAAATTTGTAGAAATCACTTGGGGAGCAAATCTTTAGCTTACAAAATTTTTCGATAAGGATATTATTGACCCACTATGAAGAAAGATGCAACTGAACTTGAAGGTGTGAACCATATCAGAAATGTGCAAATATACAACATCAATCGACCAGTCAATTGACATCAATTGCTGCACCATGGCCCTTCGCATAGTAGAAAATTAACATACTTGTCATTTCCCTCCGGCATCTGGTTAGAGAAAGTTCATAGTAGTCACCATTGATTACTTTACCAAATAGATGGAAGTGAACCTCTAGCACAGATTACTGAAAGTAAGATGAAAAACTTTATTCAAAAATTAATCATGTACAAATTCGGTCTACCACATATCATCATCATCGATAATGGTCGACAGTTCGACAATCAAAATTTTTAAAAATTTTATGCAAAATTCTACATTACGTACAAACTCACATCAGTCAGCTATCCATAATCCAATGGTGAAGTGGAAGTAACAAATCGAACAATCTTGCATGGACTCAAAATCAGACTGTATGAAGCTAAAGGCCTTTGGGTGGAAGAACTATATCCGATCCTATGGGCATACCAAACAACTCCTCGTATACCAATAGGAGAATCACCGTTCAATCTGACTTATGGAACATAAGTGATGATCTTACTTGAGATCGGATTACCATCGATAAGGGTGGAATAATACAATAAGCTGAGCAATTTAGAATATCGGAGAGCCGATCTAGACTTACTCCCAGAAGTCTAACAGCAAGCTCAAGTTCAGATGGCAGTATATTGACAAAGAGTAATCCGATATTATAATGTAAAAATTAAATCGAAGGTCATTTGTCTAAGAGATCTGGTCCTAAGGAAAGCAGAAATTTCAAAATCTCTGAACTAGAAAAAATTATCTCTAAATTAAGAAAAACCCTACAGAATAGTTGAGACACTTAAACCGAATGCATATTGATTAAAAACTCTTGAGGGAACAGCAATTCTTCGAATGTAGAATGCTGACAACTTAAAAATGTATTATCAATAAAGTTGTTCATATGTACAGCGCTCAGCATGAAACATTGAATTTCATAATCATAAAAATTTCAGTCGACTACAATGTGATGTTAGACCGATGAATGGACGGTCATTCTATCAATTATATTTCAATTTTTCACTGTAAAAATCGACACATTGACTATATCTCAACTTTCACTGTAAAAATCGATATACCGATTGTATCTCGATACCGACTATATCTCGACTTTCCACTGTAAAATCCGATTGAACGACTATTTATACCGACTTAGTTTTAACTAAGCAGAATACAATGTCAATACGATTCAAGTCGAATTAGAACTATACCGACTTGACTGCAGTCAGTCGAAGGATATTCGGTTTGCCATTGTTTATCAAATAACTAGATATACTGACTTGACTACGGATAGTCGATGGATGTTGGCTCATCATCGTTTATCCTAATACCTAAAAGAAAATGTCTATTGATATTCAACTAATGAATAATTCTATAATTACTACTGAACGTTTAACTCATCGATCGATATTCGTAATCAAAATATGATTCAACGACATTGCAGATGCACAGAAAAGAAAAAGTTGGTACTTTGAAAAATTTCTTTTTATTCATTAAAATGAAGTTACAAAATTAGACCCAAGGTCTGATTACAAAGTTTTTATTACAAAAAGAAAAGTAAAAATGTTACACCGATCACTGGTCATTGTCTTCATCTCCGTGCTCCAGTGCAGCATCGATGATTGGAACAGTTCTGGTGCAGTCGGTGCATCCTTCAGTCAGCGCAGTCCCTTCTTCGGCAGCTTCATCTCCCGAACAAGGAGGAATAATGCTGCTCAAGTCCATGTTCGAATTTAATTTTTCGACCGCATCTCGACCGTCCTTATACCCGACATAGTAGAAAGCATATCCGTCTTCGAGAATTTCTTCTTTGAATTCTTCAAAATTTTTGAAGTTCTCGACGGCTAGACTAAGGGCTTCCCTCGTCGACTCTGCTTCAACTCTCATGGAGGCCGACTCAGCATCGATCAGTGCCAACCTTTTCGGGGTGGCCCGATGCCTTCCGCGTTCGGCTTCAAGCTCGTCAATGCATCCATCCCTCTCTCCCCAGAGCCGATGGATGGAGTGCTTCTTGCTCTTGATCCGCAACTCAAGAGACAAGATATTCTAGCGAGCCGACTCAAGTTCGGCTCTGGAGGACTATAGGTCAGCCATCATTTGGGAGATCTGCTCCTAAAGCTTCTTCTCCCATTCAGTCGCCGCCTGAAGTTGTTCTACGCAGCGGTCTTCTTGGCGGTGATGGTCGCCACCTTATCCATCCACGATCGATGAAAGTCGGCAATCTTCTGATAGCCACTCTCAAGATCGTGCATGTCGTGTGTCTACTAAAAGCAGAAGATGAATCAAATCAGAAGATGAATCAAGTCAGATCAAAAAAAAATATCGAAAAACTTACCCCGAGTATCATCGGGTAAAAGGAAGAAAATATTTTAGCAACAGTTCTATTCTTCCTGCTCTCCCGATCAATCGAGAGAAGGGCAGCTTTGATGAGCCGCCTGGCCAATCCGGATTGCCAAGGCAGACTCACCCTTAGAGATCTGGATGTCAATGAGAGTCGAAAGGCCTGCAAATGATCCATCATCAGCTGAAGTCGCTGGCACCTTCCCCCGATCTCCGGTCGGCAATCCCGTGCTTGAGAACACTGAGAATTTGGAGCTTGACTGCACCCGAGAACGTTCCACTAGAGGAACGGTTGGCGCAGCCGCTGATTGCTCGGGTTCAATCGTGACTCCCACCCCGGTCCGAACCTCAGTTGATGGAGCCGTCGATGGTACTGTTGCAGCTCCATCCTCTCTTGCCGCCCCACCTTCGGTAGATGGTGTCTTGGGAAGCATTGTCAGGGCCGACAATACCAGGATTGGTTCCAAAATCATCTCTGACGAAATGTCGGATTCTCTTGCCAGTGGAGTAGTGACCCGACCCTTCTTCAACGGTCAGAAGGGTCCAGCTTCAGTTGCTGCCTTCTTCTTGACAGCATGTGTGCGGATATCTGCAGCCGACACTCATGCTCTTGGCTGCATAGCAGCAATCAAAATAAAGGAATTCAGTATAAAATTCAGAAATAGATAAGAAAGATAAGATAACCGACTATGTTATACCTAGAGAAGTGACCGAACTAAGCCCAGCATTGTAGAGAGCTTGTTCGGTCATCAGCTCTTGCAGTGGTGGAACTGTCATATCCTTCAATCGGATGAAATCTTTTCGATCATCGGCCTCCACTCGACTATTCTCATTGGGCCAAGTCCTTAGGTTGCCCCAGCATGAAGGAAAGGCCCAGGGAGAAGAAGAAGAAACAAAGAAGAATTGGCTCTTCCATCCATGAATGGATGATAGAAGATCGATGATAAAAGAAAGATCTTTCCTCAGATTAAAGAACCACCAACCTTTGATCTTTAGATGAAACAAAGGACAAAGAAAGATCGAAAAAGAGAAGGATGAGGAACGATCAATATAAGATGATACAACAGGATGAAACTAATGATCAGTCGGATAGAATTCGGAGCCAGCTGAGCGGGACAGAGACCGTAGTAGTCAAGAAGATTCCGGACGAACTCCGAAATCGAGAATTAAAGATCGGCCCGAAAGGCCTCGACATAAATTGCAACTGGGTCAGAAGGAGGAAAATTCACCCTACCATCCGATCCAGAGCGAAAAGTTGATACTACTCCGAGATATGGTATTGTTCCCAAAGATGTTCAACATTGAGCCCGAATAAAGAAGAAGCTTCCATTTTCGGACTCGAAGGAGAGTCATCGATCGAATTTTCTGACCAACTATTCCGAGAAAAAAAGTTTTTCTACTAGCCATGAAAAACTAGAGAAAAAAATCCTAAAACAAAAACCCTAAGGAGAGAGGGACCCAAGGATAAAGATAAAAAAACTTGACCTGAAGCTAAAGAGGGGTGCGAAGAACAACACTCGAAGCTCCTAGTACTGGGGCAGCCTTCTAGTAGAACCTTTCACTGCAGAAGATGGTGACAAATGTAAAGTAAAAGTCTGACTGAAAATGACTCTATATATATAGGATCCCTCAATGGTCCGAATGAAATCGATCAAATCTGAATTTCATCAGATAACGACATGTGGCAACATTTAGACCGACATTGGTCGGACGGTTTGACGCACCTGCTCTCGATCGTGCCATCTCACCGTTATCCGTGTGAATAGCTCAGAGCCAATAATATTTTGACACGTGGTCTAAATCTACTAGTCAGAATCAAATCGTCCAGCGTTGAATTATCTTTCTGAAACGACGACTTAATAATGATTTCATAACTATCGAAACATCAAAATAGCCGTAGATCTCTCGTATTCCAAAAACTCATTAATATCAGCAATCGAGTCAGGATCCAAGATGACACATGACAACTTCCTTCATCCAACATGATAGACCACGTGATGATATACATATCAGACCACTTTGGACTCAGGAGTGGGAGGCAACTATTGGGACTATTCAACCGACCCTGACTCCAACTTTGCATCGGCCTTATAAACACAATACTTTGACTAATAATCAGTTAACCGACCGACAGTCAGTTATTATCAACCAACAACGGACAACCACGATGATTCAATTAATATCCGACTGATGACCATCTGCATATCAGAATCATGGCCCGATGATCATTCAAATCTTCACGACTACCGATCTACTACTATTACCGACATATAGTCGGCTTATCTTTCCACAATCACATAAGATCGAAATGTGCAAAACTTACACGTCTAACCGTTATAAATGATTATCGACTACGTGTCACGATCATTAATGAGCATAAACAGCCCATTAACTCCACGATTATGGTCCGATAATTTGGTGCTATAAAAAACGAGACCACGTGCTCGACGATTATATCAGAATTATTTATATAAAAAAAATGAACAGTATGGATAAGATAATTCTAAACCGAAATTCTGCCATTTCAAAATTCTCATTTGCTGTTTATCACTCCTTGCTGATTTAAGCATCGAAGGATCCCATCGGACACAATTTCGATCTGTAAAAATTTTATTTTATAGGTACTCTTCATCAGCGACAGACGACAAGAGATTGACCGCAATAGCTTAATTTATCCTTTAACCAAATGTCTTTGAGATCATTCTCAATGAAATCTTTTGATAACCTGATGATACGAATAAGTCACCATATTTTCAGGAAAAAAAAAAAAAGAAGGAAAGAAAATTCGTAGATGAGCGCTTGAATTCATTGTCAACAACCTTTTTTTTTTTTGAAGATTCTTCATAGTGAATTCTGACAAACACCTGTCAGATTACTTCACTCACTGATCAAGACCGTCTGCCCATCGGTGCGCCCCATTTCATAGGGGTCCTCCCTGCGCATGTCATCTGAGGAAGATGGATGGTCTTCCCCTTCAAAGCTCTCGATTCAGTACCTGAACTGTTGATGTCACCATAGAGATGATTCTGAAAAATTTGAACCACAAGCATATTTTGCAACATTAAACACATGTTTAGGTGGGTGCAGGAAACTGCACAATCATGCACCTTTGCCTTAGAAAATGTAAGAAGACCGACTTTTAGGGAATGCCTAGCCAAGTCCAAGAATGACACAATCTTGCCACACTGTAACATATAAGTAGCATTTTTCATCAAAATTTGTATGACCAAAGACAGCATGAGCATGCATGCCAAAGTAGCTAAATCCACATAACATAGCTGTATACATCAAAATTATACATCCAAAAACTATGTGTGCATGCACGCGAGAGAGAGAGAGAGAGAGAGAGAGAGGCATCATCATGCTAGTCTGATGTTGCGCTCATGTACATGGATGCTAGACTGATGCAGCTCGTGTAGATGGATTTAATAGTCCATGGAAGGTGACGTAATATGACCGTCCATGGCTCAAAAATGAACAACTAACGACCATTGTTCTCGAACCTAAACTGAAAGAAAAATGTTCAACATAAAATTAATATAAGCATCTGACTTATATAATTTCAGAGTTTTGACAGGATAGTACCTCACAAAACAAATGTGACATCAATAATATTGTTTGGAACTTCAACACAAACTCCAATATACCCAGCAAGATTTAAACCTCTAACATATCCAAATGTTAGTATCTCATCAACATGATCTTGCCAAATAGAGATGAATAAATTTATGCCTTTTCCTGCATGTACCAATCAAAAGAAACGAAATGGATGCTTCCTAAGACAAGTTGCTGTTGTAATATACCTTTCAATAAATTTCTTAGAAGTACACAGAAAATCTGCAAATAACTCACGTTGAGCTGTTGACAGTGATAAAAGCGATCTAATAAAACTTCTGATGATGCAGTGAAAATACAGAATGGCAAATTTTTGTTAAGCCAAAATCAATATGCCTAACCAGCACAGTACGGAGCTCTCAGCCAACGACAGGCCTTCAATTTGCATGACTCATTTCTTTTGTGAGGTCTTCAGCAAAAATGAATCTGTATAATTAAGAATACACGTCACTACCAAAGTGCCTTCTAAATCACTCTCCAAAATACAATGCTTTTGTTGTCCACAAATGCAATTTCCTCCAGGAAGTTGAGCCAGAAGATGCTAATATTTTTGAGAGCAGACCTTCAATCAAGAATTTCTAGTATGAAATTAGAAGATAAAAGATGGCAGAGAAGAATAGGATGAACATGAGGTCAATGTGGAGAAATGTTGCAACAAATAGAGTACTTCAGAGGAATTTCTTTGATGTATTTCTTCATAGAATGTTCAGTAAGAGTACCCCATTTAGCAAATCTTCAGGGTACCCAGCATAAGGAGTGGCTGTATATGCATGAACCTCCAGAATGATAACCTACAGTTGTGCATAAAGTATTTCATTCCATGTATCAGGTACACCTGGAAGACACCAATGCAGGCAATCATGCACACCTGTGGAGGCTTTAATGCTATATCTGGATATATGTCCCTCGTCTCTCAACCGTGACAAAGCAGTGATATCCAAGAGCTTCACCCTTGTTCCTCTTACTGCCCCCTCAGCATCAATATCACTAGAACCATCCTGCAGAACTTCACTCCCACCAGCCAATGGGATCGTGTTGTCACAGCTTCCCCCAGAGTTCCAATCTCCATTGACAAAATGCCTAGGAGATATCGTCCTAAAAAAAGCTTTCAATTGTGGATGCTGTGGAAGCTGTGTATCAAGCCACTTGATAACACTAGAGACAGCAAGATTTTTGGCATGCCATATCTGCGCAAGCTTTCTATCAGTGTTGGGTTTTCCACTAACATACATTTCCCATCTGTTTGCTCGAAACTTGCCTCTATTCCAATGGTGTCCAGTGTTGAGTACCAGCACATCAAATCTGTGAAGATACTGCTTTAAAAATGTTGCAGGGCGGTCAAGATGCATAGCATAATGGGTAGCTGGATCCGATCTGTTCAAAGGCTCCAACTCACATAAACTAGCAGACCAGTAGTATAGAATAGTGGTGTTGGTACTTGGAAATCGATATGCCCAACCATCAGGTCGTGTGGCACCGCGGGCTTTAACAAGGCGATACTCCTTTCCGACATCTATCACTTCCGGGCTATATTTACCACCAGTGACCATACACATGAGGGATTGGAACTGCTGTCTTCCCAATGAATCCCCTACCAGAGCAATTGTTTTGTGCTGCATCCTGGAAAATAAACACCAATTTTAATAGCCAAAAAAAAAATCTTTCCTAAAAAAAATGCATATAATACGCTCCACTTCTAGCAAATAATCCACCCACTTGGCTTAAACAAATGCAAAAGAAGCTTTAAAAAAAAAATAGATTTATTAGATAAAACGCACCTTCTCAAGAATTCAGATCCTTTGAACTCTGGCATATCACAACCTTGTGGCTGCCAGCGAAAACTCTCATAGGAGAAATCAGTTCGTCGCATCAACCGGCATGCCCACATTTGTGAAAGCCACTGCTTGCAACCAAAACCAGAATATAATGGCCTTCTTTTGTCTGCAACCCACTTTCCCTTTGCATAATTACACTCTACGCACACACAAAGGAAAAAGAAAGCCTCTCAGGTACTTATGGGATACTCAATTCTGAAGAAGAACCAAACTTTGACAGAAACAAATAACTCTGACTTCTGAGTAACTCTCATGCATCCATACACGCATAGAAACATGTCTGCATGTCTTTCTGATTTAAATACTATGCAGATATATACATATTTACACACAAATAATGTATATATGTGCGTGTATATCCATTTAAAAAATTATAGCTGCACATCAACAAGATACCCAACCCAACTCTATTTATGAATAAGTTGCAACCTGTGATCAGAATCAGTATCAGGAAAATATGATTAAAAGATCAGGATACATAAGCATAGCTTTAATAGATAGTGAGGAATCACCATACATTCCTAGCAAGTAAATTGGCACTATAATTACATATCCAAAAAAACTCAGATGCTAAAAAATTGAGTAATAATCACCTTTATTCTCTACAGGAACCTTTTCTGATTCTTTACCCTTATCTTCCTTCTCCAATGAGCTCTTCATTGAAGAACCTGTTGACGGAACATCGACAACTTCCCCCCCTGTTTCATCAGGTAATTCTTTTCCAAGTCGGCCTACAGCTGACAACTCTTCCTTTGCAGATGGCTGCTCATCAGTTTTTCCTGATGGGTTTACTGGAGTTCGTGCAGGAACCACTGTTACGACAGAAGAAGTCCCACCACAAAATTTGAAAGGGGAAAACAAATGAATGCCAACTAAACAAAAACAAGTTGAAAGGGAGAGATATGGCATGGAAAGTGATACCTGGAGAAAGTATATCAAGCTGCTCCGGAGGTGGAAGGAATGTAGTGAGGATTGGGTTTTTGTCCCATGCCCAAACAATAAGGGTTGTGCAGAGGAGAGCGATAAGACTGAGAGAGAGTTTATTACCTCTCAATTTATGTAAACTCGCCCCTTTCATCCCTTCAAAGAAAACCTAGAAAGTAGCCTGAACCTCTATGAGATTTTTGTACCTCAACAGTATTGTGCATGGATTCATCCAATTTTCTCTCTGCAAGACCGTCGAACACTATTAACACAATAATAGAAGAACCAACTTGACTCATACTAGATTAAATTTAGCAAAATGGTGGAACTTGTATGTGTCAGATGAATCCAACTGTACTAACAGAAAGATCAGACATAAAAAGAGAAAGATAAAGAGGGGGGAGAGAGATCGAAGTATGCTTTCTTTTATACCTATTCTTTGCAACAAAAAGAGAAAGATTAAAGTGTACACATGTGAATTTTAAAAACAGAAAGAATGCATACTCCTAAGAAGCCACTAAGCAAATAAAATGAATCTACAAAGTAAATTGAGACAACACACCAAGATGAGCTCAGTGATAGGCTAAGAAGGAAAAGAACCCACATGGATGCCCATGAATTTATATTTTATGCTATATATCAGGGTTACAGGTGCAATCTTAAAATTCCAAGTCCCCACACTTCAACCACCCTCCAACTTGTCACAGTGGCTTGCACCAGATTTTTTGTTAAGATAGAAAGGCCTAGCATTAAGAATAGAAATACCTATTGACAAGGCACATGGAGAATTAAGAAAGCAGGATAACAGCAAAAAAATGAATGACCAAATATTGAGGCCAAAAGATGAACCTGATTTGGAAACATTAAAGCCCACAAACTATGAAAGCTTATGGAACAGGACAGTGACATCTTCTTAGATAGCACCATTTTCATTTCTTTTTTTTCCCTTTTTCCCCTCTATTATTCCATCCATTTTGATGAACTTGTGAACCATCTTAAAGGGCTTATATCATCATTTTACTCTTCTTCTTTTAACCTTATTAAAAATAAACTCAGGTATAGAAACAGTTCTGATCATTTCTATATTACTCCCATTATTGCAGCTCTGAGTAGAACTGAGAACCATTTTTTCCTATGTAGATAAGTACAAAATAGATCAACTGATCATAATTTGATACCTCAAAAATATAATTATAACAACAAGGTATACAAACTGTTATACTAAAATTCATATACACAAAAAGTCCCCATGCTTGGAAATTTGATAGCATGATTAGTTGTCCATTCTTGGACTGACTGATCCCCTCTGTATCTTCCTCTATGCATATTCAGAAACAAGGTTTTAGATGTGGACCCAGTATGGTGCCAATAAAGTATGGGGGCTCGACACATCCCCACACCAACACATGGCACAGTCACTGTGCCAACTCCACCAGCATACTAATACCATACTGACCTGTGCCAATAAGGTAATGCTAGGGGCCCAATTCCAAGATTGAAAGGCTTGTTTATAAGTACAAAAAAATGAATTTTGCACACTGAAGCATAGTTCCTGAAAACTTGGTCATGATGACCTGCTCTTTACTAACCTAAGCATGCTATAACTTGTAAATCACATATTACTTAAAACAATGACTCTGCCATGCTCCATTAGATGTATGATCAATCCTGATTCTTTTGATCTTAGAAGATCCTACAAAGAACAAGTAAATGAAACAAGATAATGAACCCAGATGCAGTAAGATGACTAACAGAAATTGAAGCTATTAGGAAGTTGTGGGACATGCAAAGAACTGCAGAACATTTAGTAGAATAACATAGTCAGAAAGACGCCACATCCATAAGAAAATATACAGAACCAAGTCTAGGAAAGAAGCTCCTAATATAGTATTATAAGTAATTGTAAATCCAACATCTAATAGGAAGACATGAAAAATAGACAGCAAAATCATAGCGACAGAAGTGTCACTGTGTTTTCTGAAGAATAACTAGAGTAACAGTTGCATTTGCTATAGTTACTCAAAGCTGTAAGTTCAACAACAAAAACTGGGAGTTTACAAGATTACTTCAAGGATGGCAACAACATGAAAGGGCTTCTAAGCGTACGCATAATTATTTGGCAGTTTCTCTGCAAGTTTCCTTGAGGAGGGCTGAGAATTTAGAATAGACAGACTAGTGAAGTTCATTCAGGGAAGCTGCTTTAGATCAAAAAGAAAAAAGTATTGAATTTATAAGGTACCAGTGAAAAATCATTCATGCAAACTTGCCTCTTGTGACAAACTCCAAAGTACAAAACTCAAGATGGGCAGAGGAATTTAATGAAGTTACACCAAAGTGGCAAAGCTTAGGGAAAAAGCTTAAATTGGATTTCACAAAATTGCTAAACCCTAAACGGTGGTTCTCCACCAAGTAAGATGAAGAACCTGCTGCTTTCATTGCCTTGATTATTTGTCTGCTGACAGCAATAATAGTGTAGAACTTTTAAAGATGATGAGTTATACTAAAAGTTGCAATGAAATTGTGCTGACTATGAGCATTCCACTGCTTATAAAGGTTGCACAGGTAAATATGCATCAGCAGAAAGCGTCAGATGATTTCAATGTGAGGGAAAATAGAGGCCTTAGTCAATAATCCAATGTGGAATAAAGTCTTATGACAATATGATGTCTACCTCTCTTGAATAGTTGGGCAGAAGAAAAGCCAAAGAGTTCAAATCGGGACAACCATGCAAAATACTTGAATTTGCATTAAAAATAATGGAGCAAACTTAGTGACAACCAAAAATACTGAAGTAGAGGTGCCAACAAAATTAGGCTGAAAACTAGGTCAGAAAATGATGGAAAGAAAAAAACTGCCAACACACATAGAAAATCTAAAGGTTGAACAAGAAAACAAGTCGCTTCATGCGTGAGATGGCAAGAAGCAGGAAGTGTTCCAGAATTTTTAAATTTCATGATGGAGTAAGCCTAAATGGTTTAGGAGCATATTGATAGATGATCGGGGAAAGTGGAGATCACTGCGAGGGCCAAAGGAAGAAAGAAAATGCTCCAAAAGCCACTACATGGAGAAATTTATTTATCATATAAATAGAAAGGAATAGATGTAATAACCCCAAATAAAAGGGAGGGTGCGGGAGGAAAAGAGGGAGAGAAGAGGATTGAACGAAGCTGCATAATGTAAACTTAACACGACTTGAAATCAGAAGAACTTATATAAATCTCTTACTGAAGCAATGCAAAACCAAAACAGGGATAAATTTAAAACCAGGAAAACATGGTATATTTGAGCTGAAATTATGGTTTGGAATAAGATGGACCCAAAAATTAATAATAGGAGAACTAGTAATAGAGAAAGAAAGCTTAAGGACCATTAGAAAGGAAGACAACAGTCCATGGATAGATCAAGCACCGTCGCCAACGCAAATCTTACCAACGCCTCATGATCTAGCATCATCACCACTAATACGCCAATCTTTCTCCATCTAATAGCATCCAAAAAAAACAAACTGAAAAAGAAAACAACGCAAGCAGATTCGAATACATAACATAAACTTCTATACACACAAGGCGGAATTTCGCAAATTGTGTTTTACCTCAGCACTCCATCATCATAGCTCTAAATCAAATCCTTCACAAATATTAACCCAGCAGTTTAGAACGCAGACCTTCAATTATATATGCCAAGTTATTTCCAACCAAAGTTAAATCCTCCAAATCCCAAAATAGGGGCAGAAAAGAACACACAAAGCCTGCATTTCATTTCACACCATAATTTCAACCTAACCCACCTTTTTTTCTATTGAAAAGGGAATCCAACTAAATCACCCCAGAACCAGAAAACAACCAAAAGCCACAACCTTTTCATCTTAGATAGCCAACACTGCACCTAAACCACACCTGCTCAGAATTAAGATTAAGGAAAAACCAACAAACTAAACCTCAACGATCAAAAAATCATCCAAGAGTGCGGAAAAAGAGAGTCCAATGACTTCAAAATCACATCTTTAAAAAAATCTAATCAGACCTGAAATCAGAGATCTAATCAGATTAGCTCACCAGCTGAGGGTCATAGGAGAAGGACGAAGAATGACAGACGGCAGCCGGCGGCGGCGGCGTCGGGAGAGGCGGCGGCGGTGAGAGCAGACCGGCACCGACCACCGAGGAGATGGAAGTCGGAAAAAATAACAGCGGAAATTACGGGAGGGAGGAATGGGGATGGAGAATGGTGGTGACCCGTGAAGGCGTACATCTACTGTACTTAGAAACGCGTAATAATTTCTCTGCATCTAACGTATCTACCATTCGTACCACCGTGTAGATTCATCAGAACTGTTAACATGTCCCCGATGATCCTCCTCCCGCAGAGAAACTTGTATGCAAATGTAATGGCCCTCGAGAGAGTGATCCAATACTACACGCGGAGATGGGGCGAGTATTTATCTAGCAATACACGATGGGACCCATCCAACATGGTTCTCGCGAGTGATGAATGGATTGATTTCGTGTGTGGTGCTGCGGCGTCTTATACCTGATTCGCTCAGGGGGGCTAACATGACCAGCGTGCACGCTTGGGGAAGTGGGTTGGATAGAAAAGGAGATCTAACAAATATTGGAGCGTGACCGATGTCGGGCATTAAATGCTGGAGAAATCTATCGGCCATACTGAGATCTCTTAGCTTTGTTGTTGTGTAATACGCGTCGTGTGAACTGTCGGCTTCCAAATAAAGAAAAAAAAAAAACTTGTGACCGTCGGCTTGTCGGGTTGCAGCTGCATCTGGTTGGCGCCGATGCAAAGCTAAAATGGTTTTGTTAATCAATATTTTAAATACCATGCTGTTTATTAAGTTGGGAAAGCACCGGGTTATGGATCAGACGTTAAACTAAGAGGATATACGATGGCATCTATTGTCCCCAAAATCTGATCCGATAATCTGAAGATAAAGAGGGCGCTCATTAACTCGGTCTAGATCGACCGCATGTTGGCCCATCAAAGTTAAGTCATATGTGCATCATGATGCAATAAAAATATTAATCAGTAATTATATATATATATATATATATATATATATATATATATATATATATATATATATATATATATATATATATATATATATATATATAAGTTTAAATAATTTATCAACATTTATATAACAAAATTAAAAAATAAAATAATAATACGTAAAATCATTGAATATATAATTTAATAGATAAACAAAGAACTTATGAATAAAAGTAAAACCTTATAATATCATGAATTTATAATCAACTTTTGATAATGCAGCAAAAACTTTCAACAATAAAATAATAATGTTTGACATGATTTTTATTTCTTATTTTTTATTTTTAAAAATAAAATTATAAAAATCAATAAAGAAAATATAAATGCACTATTATTTTGTATGTTCAAAAAATACTTTCATTGTTTCTAAAAAAATAATTTAAGAAATTTTATAACTTTTGGGACACATTTGATTCGCGACTGGGATCAATATTTGAACTAAAATCAAAATGGCCATATCTCCAAATGTATTTGGTTCGTAATCAGAATTAAAATCTCGAGATTAGATTTTGTAGGATTTGAATAATCCCATTCCCCCCAAAAATTAGAATAAGAATAGGCTCTCCAAAAAATTAGAAAAAATAGGCTCTCCAAACTAAATAGCTGGAATAAAAGTCACTCATTTCCATTTTCAGTTCAGAGTCCAACTCCCACAATCGAATATATCCTTGGTGCTTTTAAAAATAAGTTCATGCATTTACCACCACCATAAATATCACGTCAACTACTATTGCTGTCTGGTGTCGTCATTGCCATGCTCACCATCACCACTATCACTATTGTTATTGTCTTTGCCACACCACAAGTATCTCCATCACCACCATCAATGTGCTATCATTATCATTGCCACTTTCACCATACCACCATCACTATCATTACCATTTTTACTGTATTATCAATATCCTCATGACCACTATTATTATTTTCACCACCTTTGTCAACATCATTACTACTACCATCGCTATCATCATCACTGCACCACAATATGGTCACTGTCATCTCTACTATACCAACAGCATATTCGCCACTACTACATTTCTATCTTCACTATTTCTATTGCAATTATCACTATCAACATCACCATCATATAAAAAAAATTAACCATACTAATTATATTTAAATCTTTAAAAGATAAACATAAAATTTTTATTTTTTATTTTTAAAAATAATAAAAAAATAATGTATACTGTGCTACTACTTTTTTTGCATCACCCATTTAATACAATAATAGCAAGCAACAACTCTTGTAAAAGAGAAAGTTAAGGGGATAGTCTTCTAAAGAAAAACATATTTATCTATTAAAAATTCAAACCTAATGTTTCATAGAAAATCTAAAACTTTAAAAACTATAGCAAACAAAAATTTAAAGAATATATGAAGCATGGAAAACAATCCAGCTAAGATATACACATAAATATCTACAAAAATTTAATTTAACGATCCTCACCCTTAGCGCAGTCGTTTTCCCTTCTACTCTCGGCTTTGCATTCCTTTCTTTTTCTAGCCCACTTTTACTTTGCTCTATATTACTTTGAAGTATCCAATAGCACATGATTAGATAAAAGTTCATATTATATAACAGTCAAATAGTTTGCCTGCATAATCAATTTTCATAAGCAGTAGTAATGGATCCTCTAGTCTTTCTTCTTTTAGGAACCCCACCCTTAGCAAGAGCAACTCTTGCCCCTTCTACTCTTGACTTTGTAGAATCTGGTGTGATGCTCCAAAATCTCAGAGGAATAAAAAGGTCAGTAAAAGGAAGAAGCCAGAGCGATGACAGCAGCAGAAGCTTAGTCGACTCATCCTCAGATTGGGTTGACTAAGTTAAAGGTGGGTCGATCCAGTCTCAGGATGGGTCGACTAAGTCTAAAAAAATCATCAGACAGAAGTATGACGTATCGAAGTTCTGGTGTGGCACGGTAACTTAGTCGACCCAAATTTTGGATGAGTCGACTTACTTCAAGTGGGTCGACTCAGTCATATCTGAGTCGGCTAACTCTAAGAATAGACAGAAAGGTGCATTTTCGAGAGTTTGCAAGTGGCACAAACTTAATCGACTTAGTCCAAGAATGAGTCGACTAAGTGGTATACTGTGCCGACTCAGTTTTAGCTGAGCTGACCCAGTTTGCGAGCTGAAGCTGCATGGGATTTCTGTTTTAGTTTAGGATCAGATTTGATCCTAAGGACTTTGGGCCTTGATCTAATAGGTCTAAAGGGAGCTAATCATGTAATTGGACTGGGATTTAGTCCAATGAGGTGTGTGCATGCGACTCATGGGTGTATATGGGATCAAAGATTGCATCGCATCGGATTAACCATTTGGGAGTTTTCTTGAGCATTGGGCTTGACTCTTTTGTATAGTATTTATACATTATAAATTAGATCAAGAAGATATGGTGAATAAAATTTTGGTTCTTTCTCCCAGTCTCTCGTCTCTCTTCTCTTCCTCTTCTCCTCTTGTATGCCCTAGGGCATCATTAATCTCCTTCTCCCTTATTCCTGATTAATCTCATACATATCACAGCAGTCTAATTTTTTATAACAGTTGGTATCAGAACTATTTGTTCATGGTGAAGGGAGGAATCAAGCCCGAAGGAAGAAGATCTTCGAAGGCTGAAGGTTTCAGCGATCCTCTGTCAGGTATCTTTCTTGATTCATCTTTATTTGTACTGTGTTTGTGGTGTGGATCTAACCATGAAAGCAGCATTAAGATGGATTTCGAAAAGTTTGATGTGAAGGGGAGCTTTTCAATGTGGAAGGTGAGAGTGGAAGATCTTCTGGTTCAACATGAACTGGATCTGGCATTGGAGGAAAAATCAGATGGAATGCTAGATCAGCAATGGATAACTCTGAAAAAGAGGGCATGTGCTGCTATTAGGGATTACTTGGCTAATGCAGCCCTATATTGGTGTTAAAAAGAAAACCCTGAAGGAACTCTAGTCGAATTTACACGCCCTGTATATGAAAAAAACTATGTGCAATAAATTCATACTGAGAAGCGGCTCTATAGCCTTCGGATGCTAGAAGGCGTGGATGTAGTTGTACATATTCAGAGGTTTGAACCAGATCAGTAATGAATTGTTGAATATCAGAGTGAAGCTAGATGAGGAAGACTGATCATTTCTATTACTGTGTTTCTTGCCCCAATCCTATGATCCCTTGGTGACTACATTGCTCCATGAGAAGGAAACTTTGTACTATGAGGATATCGTCTCGATGCTTCGATCCAATGAGCAGAGGGAGAAGCTGACCAAGGAAGGTGTTCCCCAGGAAGGCCTAGCTGTAGGGGAGAGATCAGATAGAGGATGGAACAGAAGCAAGTCTAGGGGACGATCAAAGTCTTGGAAGGGCAAGAGAGAAGTGAAATGCTATAAGTGTCAAGAGTTCGGTCATACCAGGAGAAATTATCCTTTATTGAAAAAGAAGCAGGGAGAAAAGGCTGCAGCTATAGCAATCACATCATCAGATTCAGTGAGTATGGTGGATGATGGTGAGGTGGCAGATGACCTCTTGATTATATCAGATGGTCACAGGAGTGGTTCTGAGGTTTGGACACTGGACTCGGCCTACTCATATCATTATACCCCAAATAGGTCTTGGTTTGCCACATACACCAAGACGGATGAGGGGGTGTGACACTAGGAGATAATCACTCGTGCAGGGTTGCTGGGATAGGTACTGTTCAAGTGCGGATGTTTGATGGGATTGTGCGAACCCTGAATAATGTAAAACACATTCCAGAGTTGAAGAAAAATTTAGTGTCGTTTGGTTATTTAGAGAGGATTGGATGCAGCTTCAGCAGTCATGCTAGGAGTGGTGTGCTGAATATCTCCAAGAGGGCCATGGTTGTGATGAAAGGAAGAAAGCTGGAGAACAATCTATACAAATTGGAGGGTTCAGTGATGACTAAAGATTCTGATACAGTAGCTTTGGCACAGGACCAATAAGATTTATATCGTTTATGGTACTACCGTCTTGGCCACATGGGAGACGTGGGATACAGGAGCTGAGTAGGCATGGGCTAATACCAGACATAGAGGGTGGAGTTTTAAAGATCTGTGAGCCATGTCAGATAACAAACAAAAGAGAGTGCAGTTTGCTATCAGTACAGCTAAGAGTGCTTCCCCATTGGAGCTTGTGCATATAGATGTGTGGGGACCAGCACTGGTGTTGGCTAGGAATGGAGTTAAGTATTTTTTGACACTGATCGATGACTTCTCTCAAGAAAGATATGAATTTACTTCTTGAGAGAGAAGTCTGATGTATTCTCCAAGTTCAAGATGTGGAAGGCCAAGGTGGAGAAGGAGAAAAGGCTCAGTGTCAAGTGCTTAAGACTGATAATGATGGAGAGTTTACCAATAGGGAGTTTCAAGAGTTTTATGAGAAGTGTAGTATTAAAAGGCACTTTACAGTGAAGAAAACTCCACAACAGAATGGGATGACTGAGAGGATGAACAGGACTCTCCTAGTGAAGGCGAGATATATGAGGTTGCAGGCAAGACTTTTCAAGGTATTTTGGGTGGATTCGATGGATGCGGCATGTTACCTGATGAATCGATCACTTATACCAAACTAGAAGATGGTATTCCTGAGGAGAAATGGTCTGAAAAGAAGGTGGAGTTGAACCACCTTAGAGTGTTCGGGTGCACGGCCTATGTGCACATGGCTGCTGGTGAGCGGAGCAAGCTGGATGCCAGGTCAAAGAAGATGGTGTTCCTAGGCTATCCACGAGATGTAAAGGGATACAGACTGTGGGATCCCTTGGAGAAGAAGGCCGTCATTAGTAAAGATGGAGTCTTCAATGAGTGCTCAGTCCTCTAAAGGTGAGAAGATATAGAAGTTCAATAGGAACAGCAGGAGGTCCAATCGGATAGTGGTGGACAACTGACCTCCTATTCGATTTTGCCTTTTGTAGGTACATTTGGAGGACATGACAGTCAGGTGGAGCACTCTCCAAAGGTGTCTCCACTATTGGAGATGGCACAGACAGATGGAGAAAGTCAGAAGATCCAGCAGGAGCAAGCTGGATCTAGGATAGATTTCAGGGTTGCACTCCACAAGCCCAAGAAAAATGTGCGGCAACCAGCACGATATGGCTTGGAGGAGTCTGTATCACATGTCCTAATAACAGCGAATGGAGATCTGTATACATATCAGGAGGTAGTGGAGAGCCATGATAGAGATAGATGGGTTCAGGCTATATTTGAAGAGATGCAGTCACTCCATAAGAATAAGACTTGACGGTTGGTGGAGCTGTCAGGAAGAAAGAGACCCATTGGATGCAAGTGGGTCTTCCAGCACAAGGAGGGGCCTTCGAAGCAAGGAGGTATCAAGTATAAAGCGAGGTTGTGGCAAAGGAATACTCCTAAAAAGAAGATATTGACTTCAGTGAGGTATTTTCTCCTATCGTCAGACATACGTCTATTCGAGTATTGTTGAGCATAGTTGTAGCTCAAGATTTAGAGCTAGAATAGATGGATGTCAAGATGGCATTCCTCCATGAGAATTTAGAGGAGAGAATATATATGGAGCAGCCGCAGGGATTCACAGAGCTGAGGTCAGAAGAAAAAGTGTGTTTGCTACAAAAATTACTGTATAGATTGAAGCAGTCTTCTAGGCAGTGGTACAAGTGCTTCAATTCATATGTGAGGAACATAGGACTTTTCAGGTGTAAGCATGACCCATGTATCTATGTGAAGACTTGGAAGAATGAGTCTAGATTGTACCTACTCCTATATGTGGATGACATATTAATAGCTTGTAGGAGTAGGAGTGCAGTGCAGGAACTGAAGGCAGCTCTATCTCGGGAGTTCGAGATGAAGGATTTGGGGCCTGCACAGAAGATACTAGGTATGGAGATTTTCAGGGACAGAGTGAAGAAGCTACTATATTTGTCTTAGGGTGGCTATATTCAGAAGGTGCTCAAAAGATTTGGAGTGAAGGAGGTGAAGTCGACGGCACTGCCACTTGCCAGGCACTACAAACTTTCGAAGGCTATGTCGCCACAGTCTGAGGCAGAAAATAGAGAGGGTGCCATATGCCTCTGGAGTAGGTTCACTGATGTATGTAATGGTGTGTTACAGGACAGATCTTGTCCATATAATGAGTCAGATCAGCGGGTTCATGGCACAATCTGGTAGGGAGCACTGGAGAGCACTGAAGGAGATCTTCAGGTATTTGGTTGGCACTGTTGGAGTCGGTATTTGCTTTGGATAGCAGGAAGGTGCTGACGAAAATCTCAACTTAACCAAAGGAGCTTTGGGATAGATTGAAGGTTATGTAGATGCTGATTTTGGAGGAGACATAGACATCAGGCAGTCTACTACTGGTTTTGTTTTCAATATATATTGGGGTCCAGTCTCATAGAGATCATGCCTGCAATCTATCATAGCCTTATCCACTATCAAGGCTAAATACATTGAAATGACAGAGGCAGCTAAGGAGATATTATGGCTGAAGGGACCACTACTACAGAAAGGGCCTATGGCAGCATTTACTATGGCAGTGGTTCGAAAATTGCTGTCATAGAATCTATGGTAGCGGTTATTCATAATCATGGTTATAGTTTTGACCTATAGCAGTGGTCATCTATAATTGCTACTACAGGATATATATAACAATGATTATTGAGTAACCGCTACCATAAGTTTAACCTATTACAGTGGTTACACATAACCGTTGCCATACATCTAATATAGAGCAGTAGTTAATCAACCGCAGTCATAGGTTAGATTTGTAGCAGTAGTTATGAATAATCACTTCTATAGATTTGAGATATGACAGTGGTTATACATAACCGCTGCCATAAGTTTCACCTATGATAGCGGTTATGTATAACCGCGGCCATAGGTCAACCTATTGCATCGGTTATGTGTAACTACTGCTATAGCACAAATCAATGATAGCAGTTATCGATAACTACTATCATATCTCAAATTTGTGGTAGTGGTTATATATAACCGCTGCGATACGTCGTCTATAGCAGTGGTTTTATTTAACCACTACTATATAGGCAGATTTTTTTCATATTTTTCTCTAAATATAATATAAATTTAGAATTTAAAATTCATCTTCACTATC
>NC_025995.2:76520226-76564669 GCF_000442705.2 Elaeis guineensis | reverse complement strand
GATCTGATACTCAATCCCGGCTTCAAAAAGATTCCAGACCGGTTGAATGTTTTTCCATGCAACCGATGTCAGTCTAAATTCATGCGACTTCCTTAATGATACTGTCTTATCTTGTAGTGTACATCCGACACCAATACCCGTCAATTTTTTGATGCTCTGTATGGAATCTCCACCACCCTTGAGAAGCAAACACTTGTTGAAGAGACGTAGGTAAAGAATCCCAATCCTCCAAATTCCTTCGGCCTGCAAACCTGTCCCAGTTAGCTAGACAGGACCTCTAGTGCAAACCTTCCCACCTCTCTAGAGGAATTGGTGCAATAACATTACAGGAAGGAGGAAGGTTGACATCTAGTAGGTAGGTGAGGCGCTCAGAACTGAATTAACCAGAATTAAGCGTCCACCCAAAGACAGAAGCTTGCCCTTCCAAGCTGAAAGTTTTTTGTCAACTTTCTCCACTAAGAAGTTCCAATCCACAGATCTTACATTGCCATTGTTTAGAGGAATCCTAGATAATTGGTTGGCAAGGAGGAAGAGAGCACCCTAAGACCGTGCTAGCTGCTTGCTCTTACTTCAGGTAAGTTAATTCCACATCACATTCTTGTCAAAATTAATTCAGCCCTGAAATGATTTCAAAACAGTAGAGATAAACTTAAGGTATTGAATATCCTCAGATTGCGTCATTAAAATTATTGTATCATCAGCATATTGCATGCATAAGACATCAGATGTAGATTTGATAGCAATTCCATGATGAGCTCATTGTTGCTGCAAACAGGAAATTCGATGCAGAGAATCAGTAATAGGTTGAACAGAAGCAGAAAAATTGGGTCACCTGCTGAAGACCTTGCCTAGTTTAATCCATTTAGTGGTGCACCGTTAATGAAAGTGCAATTTTATTGAGATAAATGCTTCCATCCATTTGCACCACCTTTCGCCAAATCCTCTTGCTCTCAAGATTTTAGAATAAATGATCAGCTGACGTTGTCAAAGCCTTCTCAAAATCCAATTTAAGCGCAAGATGTTGAGTTTTTGATTTGGTACAAACACTATAATCTCTGGTACACTTAGAAAACAGTCATTTATCTTTCCGCCTTTGACGAATGCTGACTGGACGTCAGTAATCAAAGAATTGATTACTTTGATAATCTGATACTCAGCACCTTGGTGTTAATTTCATAACCCCATGCATTAGGCTTATTGGGCGGACGGTAGTCTCTAACCATTCTACAATCCTGCTTCTTTGGAATCTTTGAAATGAATGTGAAGTTGACTCTTGAAATGTCTGTATTATGCTTATAAAAAGTATTAAAAAGTTTGAGAATCCTTACAATTCCCAGTATTTTTGGAAAAATTCAGTAGGATATCCATCTGGCCCAGGTGCCTTTCCTTTTGGAAGACTGAAAATAGCTTCCTGATCTCTTCTTCAGTGAATTATTGTTCCAGTGATGCTGCATCTTGAAAGTTTTTAGAGAATATTGCTGACCAATCAAGTGTTAAAGAGTTACTGTTGCCTCTCCAAAAAGCTGGGAATAAGCCGTATAAAGGTTTCTGTATCCTTTGTGGATATGATATGACGTTCCCTTGGTGCTCGATGCATAAGATAGTATTTTTCCTTTGCCTGTAACTCACATATGAATGAAAGAACTTGATATTTTATCCCCATTAATTGACTCTCGTTCTTTGTCTCCACAGGATTTCCTCTTCTTTGAGAATCAGCTCTATTTGTTGTTGGAGGCTCTTTCTCTCAAGGATCTGTTCTGCAGTGAGATTTATGGTTTCTTCAAGGGAGTCTAGCCTTAAAATCTACTGCTTGATGCTGTGTTTTTTTTTTGGATTATATTACCATTGGTTGACCTGTTCCAATTTCTGAGTTTTGATCTGAGACACCTTAGCTTAGACACCAAATTGGCTGATGCATCAGCAACGCTCGGAGTAGCACGCCTGCAGGCTTTCACAAAGTCATCGAAACCGAGGGTGAGAAACCAAAAATTCTCAAAACAAAGTTACCTTGCGGACGCCGGTTAAATTTCAGGAGCAGTGGAAAATGGTCAGATGTTGTCTTAGCACTGCAAAAGGATTCTGTTCCAACCAATCATCTGACACTAGACACCTATCCAACTTTGCCATTGTAGGAGCCTCTCGGTGGTTAGACCAAGTAAATATTAGGTGCTTTTCTTGATTTCAATAAGTTGATGGATATCAATGAAATTGTCGAAGTCATCAGAGACCGTTGTGTCGCTGCCGACGCCCTTCCTTTCATTAGTGAATTTGATGGTGTTGAAGTCTCCAACAATAATCCAAGAACCTCGCCGCAATTGACGAATGGATGCAAGCTCGGCAAAAAAACTGGGTCTAAGGCTGTGATCGTTGGACCATAAACGTTAGTGACCAGCCAGTTAGAATTACCAGTAGCAGGGAGAACATAGCTATGGAGAGTACTGAGTGAGTACGTGCCCAAATGGAAACAGGTTCCTGTCACTAAATCTGAGTTCCAACAATTGAGGAGTCCCCCCCCTTGAACCATTGGCATCAAGCGCCTGCCACTTAACAAAATTCTTGCTGCAGGTGGTGGCGACATGATTGTTTAAGGTCTCATTTAACTTGATTTCCTCAAAGCAAGAAATTATGCATCGAGAGTGTACAACTGTGTCATGAACCAATTTCCTTTTGTTCGATTTTCCTAATCCTCTCACATTCCGAAAGAGTAGTGACATAATATCTGAAGAGGAAAACCAGAGATTCGTATTGCATTAAGGGCAACATGCGACAGCAGTCCAAGTGATTTCCGAAGTGGTTGTTTTCACTAATGAAGAATGTGATGGAATCTATGAATAATGTTCCATCTTGTCAATTGGTAAGTTTCTTGGTGTTGGGTTTTTTCATTACAAGGAGTTGAAACGTAGCTGAAAGACCAAGAGATGCTTCATGAACCTATATGGGTATTATGCCCTCCCTCACTGGCTAAATGCGCTAATATTAATGCTAATAGGTCATTCCATCCACAGATTGATAAATTGAGGACTAGACTTTTGATTGGATCTATGATGGCATTTGCTTGCATGTAGATGCATGCCTACAACCACTCCATTGCTTGTAGAGAAACCTTGAGAGAGGCCTTGCAAACTGCTCATTTACATAATTAACCACATGTAAACATCATCGATAATGACTCAACCTTATTTTTGTTTAGACTTTCCTCCAACACTCAATGTAGGATAAAAACACATTTAGGAGGTGTTTGGTTGGGGGCAGTTGGAGTCTGGAGTCGAAATAAAAATGGAAATGGATGACTCCTATTCTAATCATTTGGTTGGGAGGACTTCTATTTCAATTTCGATCCCAAGATGAAACGGGAATGGTCCAATCTATCTAAAATTCAATCTCTACTCCGATTCCAATTCCGATCATGAACCAAATGCCTCGGAGAATTTGGCCATTTCGATTCTGATTCCCATCCATTCTGATTCTCATTCCAATTCCGATTCTGATTGTGAACTAAACATCTCCTTACAGGGGGATGCATGCACGGTGGTAGATTAGCCATCAAATATTGGTAGACAGGAAGTAAGAAACATGAATTGGATATGTAAATAGTTGCCGGCTCGGGCATTCACTAATACAACAAAGCATGTTCCTCGATGAGGAAAGAGATGATGGCTTTTATCATCATGTCATCTTTATTCAAAGCGCAGTATTGCTAGAAGGAATGACCTTTTGCTTAACAATTGCAACAACATTGTATATATGGGGGAACAACACCAGTTGACACACATTGGCCACCTTGCATCCTGCTTTGATGCAGTCACTGGTGCATTTCTGCAGGCTACGGCATGCAATGCAGGAAGTAAATTCAGAGGCTTTCACACCAACAGCTGTGGCTGCAACCATGAGATATAAGTGAAAACTTATCCCGTAATTTTAAATATTTGAGTCGAGCCATTACTAAAACGCTACAAAGAAATTTTGCAAAGCTGGTCCACGCATATAAATCAAAACTTTTGGATGCTTTTTCCATCATTCCGATGGGTAGTTCTAGCCATCGATAGGAAGAATACATAAATCCATTCAGTCCTATGAACATGTTTATTAATATAGAAATATAGGAACTCAATCTAAACATGTGCATTCATTGACAGATAATAAGCATGTTTCACTCTATATAGATACATGTTTAGAGTGTATTTACTGGGGCCAAAGAAAAAAAGCATTTGAGAATTTTAACATAGGGCCATCATTGTAAAAGAGATCATCTTTTGCAAAATTCCCATGAATAACAAATGTCTTCCAATCCGCATAAAGTAGAAAGGAAAGGAGTTTCACTAGTCCAGCAATGTTCTAGACAATTTGGCCGATAAAGAAATTTAAAATTCTGAAAAAAACACAGAATATGACTCAAAGTTACTTGTATATGCACGTATATTTTGCTTTGCTATCAATGTGTTGTCATGATATGGTACTTTATTTGCACTATTTGACACTTGCATAGACACAAACAAAGAAAAGGAATGGTTGGTTGGAGGCAGCAAGCGTTAAGACCTATGGGTCCCACCCCTTCTAAGTTATGTTAAAAATAGTAAAATTCATGTTTTTGAAAAAACCACGGATATCCATTGTAAGCCAAAAGAACTCTTGAATAATCGGTAATTCCTGGTTAATTCTAGTATCGAAAGATAATAAGAGAAATTTGTGAATTTCTGATTCCTTGAAGACGGTGAAGAGTTTTGCTTCAGTACATTTTCTGAATAGTAACTTTTTGTGTAAAGAATCTAAACTCTTAAATTCAGAAGGCTGGAAAGGATATTTTGATTTGTTTCCTAGTTCAACTAGTTAACTAGTTAAGAGAGATTAAATAATTAGTGCTTGAATTTTCTAAAAGATTATTTAATATTATACTAAAAATTATTTTGAAATTTTACTCTAATTTGAAGCTATTAGGATGATCGATCTCTCACAAATGAAGAGATGAAGGAATAAAATGAGAAACATATGAGAAAAAGAAAAGGGATAAAGAGGTAGGGGTGAAAGTGGATTGGATAGTATCCGTATGGATCCATTTTCATATTCAAATTTATCCACATAAATAAAGATTTGAGCATCTTTCTAATATCTACATCCATATTTATATCCATCAAATAAAATTAGTTATGGATATGAATAGATAACTATCAATCCATATCCGAATATATGATTCTATTTGTAATCTTATTTAGTTTTATATAGCACCTATATATTAACTTTTAAGAGAAACATATAATCATATTAATACACTATTAATTTGATTTACGGTCGACTTAATAATATCTTTGATTCTACAATTATAAAGTTTAGATATTCGACTTATATCTATATTTATAATCATATTTTTTTGCATCCGACTTATGTTCATATTTATTTAAAATAAATATAAATATGAATTTTTGCATCTGACTTATATCCATATTTGTTTAAAATAAATATAGATATGAATTTATTTATGTATCTGTATTTATTAAATAAAATGAATATGGATATGGATATATTGGTAATCCAATCCATATCCATATCTATATTTATTTTATTTAATAAATATGGATATGGACACAAATCAGAAATATGGATATAAATACAGATATAAATCAGATGATTAAACTTTATGACCATAAAGTCAAAGATATTATTAAGTAAATAATAAATCAAGTTAATTATATTGTTATGGTCATTAATTTTTTTTAAAAATTCATAAGTGCTATACAAAATTAAATAAGATTACAAATAGAATAAGATATTCAGATACGAATTGGATAATTATCTATCTATATCCATATCCATTTTTAAAGATATGGATATAGATATTAATTGGATACTGAATATCTATTCAAATCCAGATAGATTTGGATACAAAAACGAATCTAGATGAATATTATCTAGTCCACTTTTACCCCTAGTCCTAATGGAGGTGGAAGAGAGTCCGGAGAGAAGGGGGAGAGAGAATAAGAGTGAGTGTGGGAGCATTCTCCCATACAGAAGAATTCTCTGATGTCAAAGAACTTTTCCAATTTCCTAATTTGATTTCTCTGAAACAACCATAATTTGAGTAGATCAGTACTTCCCAATTGGGAGTCTTTTTGTTAGATGTCTCCAAAGGGACTTCTAAATTGGGACTCTTATTTGTCATGACAACCCTCAAAAGCTGAAAGAAATCACACCACCAACATCAAGACGTATATCAGATGGACGATTTTGAGAAAAAAATATACATATAAATGGAAGCAAACTTCATAAATAAATCATAAAATGAAACCATCGGCGCTGGACAGAAATTATAAGATAGATATTTTGGAGAAGAAACAAACCTGATGTCATCAGGAAGGCAATCAGCATGACAACAACCGGGAACTTTGCAGCAGTGTATATAATTTTGCCCCCCATCTTTCACCAATTTTCTCTCACGATGTAAATCAAACCGAAATCCAATTCCCCAGTCTTAGACCCCAAAATGATCGGGTTTCGGCTGAGTTTGGATGGAAATATGGTATTTAACAAGTCATTTTGGTACTCTTTTGGATTATTTTATAAATTATTTAATACATAGATTTTAATGCTTCATGAATTGAGACATGTAAAGATGATCATATACAAATTTAAAAAGTTGTAGCTAAATGACACAGGGCATCCAAACAGTAATCCAGCTTAGCATGAGCAATAAATTGTAATAATTATACTGCGATAAAATAATATTAAGAGAACAAGAGTGCTGTGTTTCCACAAGGTGCGGCCCCTATATCTCAAAGAGGAAGGCACAAGGCACCTTCCCAGTTCATGAATAGATGAGACAGGCCTTGATGTAAGGAAGGTATGCTGGCAATGTAAGGAAGATCAATTCTACTATGAAAGAAAAGGAAAAAAAAAGAAAGAAGAAAGCAAAAAAAAAAAAAATTAGGAATAAAAGTAGAAGAAAAACCATGGTCCTATATAAATTTAATACCATATGTACCATTTCATAAACTTTAAACTTGAAAATCTGTCAATGACCAGGGCCGGCCTGGGGCAGGTCAAATTGGGCGACCGCCCCAGGCCCCAGGCTAGACCTTGTATTGATGTTCCAATAGGGTGCAAGGATGGTTTTCTACAATATTATAACAAGAAAAATAATTAAATAGATTAATGATGGGTTTTATACACTGCTTAACGAATATATCTATAGAAAATTATTGCACGTAGATTAATTTTTCAATGATAATTAATATTTAAAGTATGTTAATTTTTAATAGAGAAGGTCCCATTTTTTCATTTAGCCCTAGGTCTAAAAAATGTCAGGACCGGCCCTGTCAATGACCTACCGTGTGTGTGTGTATATATATATATATATATATATATATATATATATATATATATATATATATATATATATATATATGTATGTATGTTAGTTTGTCCTGTATCCCGTATATTATGAGTAAATTCAGAAGATTTGCTTTCGTATCACATACAATATCCCACCATATTACGAATAAATTTAGAATATTTGGTTTCTATTCTATCACATCCAAGAATTTGTAATACCAAATCGCACCATATTATGAGTAAATTTAGAAGATTTACTTTCTCATCTCATCCAAATATCTCTGGTAAATTTTGAAGAATTACTTTATTATCACATCCAAATATTTCTAGTACTAAATCCCAGACTATGTGGAGTAAATTTAGAAGACTTACGTTTTTATCACATCCTAGCGTTTGTGAGGCTATATATACTGAGGTGTCTACCGTGGCTAAGGCCACAAATACCAGAGAGAGCAAAAGACGGCGAGTGATAAATGGGCAAAGAAATAATCAGCCTTCTATCATAAAGCACTTGGTTCCTGTTTTGTTGATTATCTTCGTCACAGCATCAGGTTTGTATCACGTCTAGCACGAGGACTCTATGATTTTTATTCATACTTTCCGTGCCAGCTCTTATTATTCTATTTTATGATTTGTTTTATTTTTTTTAGCTATTAAATGTATCAAACTTCCATTTTTCAAGAAAGCTAAATGATTCAAATTATTGATCAACTAGTTCTCCAAAATATTTTATAATAATTTATAAGGAATTATCTGAGCTATAATATAGATATCTTGTGATGTGTTTCACCTTTTTATTTCAAATTTCTAATCTCTATCCTTGTTTCCATGTATCTAATCTCTGTTACTAAGCCAATTGTCTACAAATATTGTAGAACCACTGAAGCTCCTTTGCGTTTCATGTTTGTGTGCATATGAACATTTCTGTATCATAGATTTATTGAAACCATATCTTTCTTTTTTGTGATAATGGCCCGGTTATAAAGTTTTCAAATGCCTCTCACATCCCCAGCAGATACATGCACTCCAGATTTATTATTAAATAGAGTCAAATCCTTTTTTTTTTTTTTTTATAATGAATGCGTGTTTATCGCGACATACTTTTGTGTTAAATGCAAGGATTTTTTCTTAAATCGAATGGCTGGAGTTGTATAGGGTGAAGCGCAAAAGCATTGAAAAAAAAGTTGATATTTTGCCGTTTCCGGATAGAAATCTAGTCTAAATCCACAAAAGGTGAAGGAAAAGCAGACCATTTTTGCCATTTTTTCTTTTATTTTGTATTGTTTATAAATTGCCCTGATAGAACAAAAAGGCTTGCTTACATCTCAAGGTTTGCAGTTGGAGCTGTGAACATTAAAAAATCTTCATGGACTTACTGCGTTGGGGCATGTCAAAACTATCTAGACTGCGATAAGGCTTGCAGTGCTCGTGGGTTCTATGGAGGTCAATGTGTAAAACTACCTCTTGGTGGCCAATCTCTAACGTGTTGTTGCTAACGGGAGCAATCGGGAAGGAAACCTAAAGCCCCAGTGATCATGGAGAAAAGTGCTTCATAGTTATTAAATAAGAGAAATCAAGTGTGTCTACTGAACAGAGAATTTGAATAAAAAGACTTGCAGTGATATGCTACAAGACTAGTTCATCTTTTCTTGTCTTCCATCCTAGATTTTGGTAAAGTAAAGAACCTTGTTTCTTTTCCTAAGAAGAATATGCCATGGGAGGTGCATGTGCACCACCAATAGTTTTATGTGTTGAGGGTTTATACAAAAGGCAATAGCCGAGGATATATGAGGGTGAGAGACATAAGGGGCCTAGGCCTACTCAGGTCTGCTAAACCTGAAAGGGAGCGGCCGTCCCAGCTTCCTTAGTAACCAGGTTCCTCCCTCACTCGAACTTCCTTGCCATTTCACTGGCGAGGGGCCAATCACCTATATGGTAGGTTGTTTAGCGAGAGTATCATAGAGGTTGGAGAGGTGATGATGGTGCTTGTTGGTGTACTGTGAGGGCCAACAAAAAAATAATAATAACTGAGGAGGATGCTTCAAATTGAAAAATTCTGCTGTTTTTCTCCCTCCAAATGCTCCAGCAAACCACTATTATGACACATCCAATGGATAACTATTGATTCACTTTAAGATATGCACTTAACCGCATGTTATATAGATAGGAGCTAGTGTTTGGGATGGTTAGTGTGTGTGCTCTAGCCTGGATTATTGCCAAACTTGTTGTGCAAATGGACGCAAGAGAAAGATGTGGTTCAAGTTTTATCTGAATTTCTACATAAGACACAACCATCGGACCGTTCCATCTTCTTTTCTGTAGGTTTTCACCTACTAGTATTATGTTGTTCACTATTAACCACAAGAAAACTTTTGCTTTCTTCGATAGTTAGAGTTTCCACAATCTTGTGAGTAGTAAGGTTATCCCTCCATGCATGAAGATAAGATAGGTGGTCCCGATTTTGAAGCTTCTTCAGTTATCCCATTTCCATTCTATATGATCGTCCTCTATGGTGAGGTTTTGTCCCTCTAGACTCTTAGTTAGCTCTTCCAACTCCTTCTTTCCTTCTGCTGCTTATAGTTCATCCATTGGTTGGTCTACCATCGAGGAAGGCCATGAGAGATATTTGTGGATGATTTAGCAAGTGGTACAGTATTAGGTATAAACAACTTAAAAGATATTTCAAACATCCAAGAGTCATGCCAAAAGGCAATATTCTCCCAATCCCCCACATTCTAGTGTTGCGAAATATGTCCCAAAAGCCAATCGTCAACTTGTTGATGGTTGAGCAACCTTGTATTGTAATTGATTTGTTAATAAATAAAATATATTTTTGGTATTTTCATCACAAGTTTTCATCTTCTAATGAACTTCGTTGTTGTGATGAAGTTCTTAGGACTATTTAGGCTCGATAAAGAGAAGATTTATCGATGAGTCCTTCAAACTATTCTCGACCAAATGATAGACTGTTAATAAGGACGACAGTTTCTATCAAGCATAGGTTGCTGTAGGCCATATGGGTTGGTTGTCCTCTTAACCAAAGAGTATGGAGACACTGGTATGGCATACATGTGAGATGTAAGGGTATATCGTCATTGAATGTGACCAACTCCAGAGCATTCTGCTGTCGAGAATGTCTCTGATGGGATATAGGTATAAGTGTCCCTTAGACCTGAGATCGCCTCAGTGACTTGCAAGCAATTCACTGTGCTTTGGTACTGGACTAACTGAACTTTTAATTCAGTGATGGAAGACTTTTGGGCACAGTCAAGTACTTGTGAAGTCAGAGTGTGATCAAGATGTGATTGACTACTCCAAGAGTTGGAGAAGAATGAGTCACTGTATTTCAATTTAGCAAAACCTTGGCCAGGATAATCCATCAGATGGATTTGATATTTTAAAATATAATGTGGACAACCTGATCAGAATTGACAATTGAACTCTGAGGTGTCCTATGAGCTTTTTGGTCAAGGGGATGAATTATATGGAAACTATATCCGCATGGGTTCTAAGGATGTTGTTCTACACATTTGACCTATCCGACCATCGGGTACCATTGTTAGATGGTCACTTCGATTGGTATAGAAATTTATTTCTGCACTACTAACTTAGATTTGAACCAATGAGGTCACACACATCAGAGTTCACGATCCGATCGGATGGTTGATCAACGATTAAGAATCGTTCAAGGGTTAAACGATCAATACGATTGACATTTAACTTAGTATAAGTGTTGTAGGAGGATCGATTAGCAATTTGATTGCTAATTGGCTTAATTTGATTAAATCAAAAGGCTGAGATTAAGTCTAATTAAATATAATTTAATTAGATTTGGTTTGGGTTTGATTGGATCAAGTTCAATTAGTTTATTGGATAATCCAAGTGCAAGAAAAAACTAGTCCTAGTTCAAATAGGACTTAGGTCAACTTAATTTCTAATTTGATTAAAAAATTAAATCAAATTTAAATCAAATTTAATTTGATTAAATTAGGCTTTTAATTGGATTAAGATCTATTTTAATTAGGTTGATTTGATTTTGGTTTGATTTGATTTGAGAAACCAAATGTGAACAAGTCATAGATTGAATCTTAGTAAGACTAGGATTCCACCTTATGCCACCTTAGCCCCCACACCCACTCTCTCTTATCCCATGCCCACTCTCTCTTATTTTGTGTGACAAATATTCTCTCCCAGGTCTTCACGCATGCCCAAAGGTTTCCTCTCTTTCTCTCTTATATGGAAAGTGGTTGTGGATCAAGTCAAAATAGGAATTAGTTTGGATTTTAAATTTTATGAGATAGAGTTTTAGGAAACCAAAATACTTTTCTTATGGCATTGATTTTATTCAGATTTTTTAAAAATTTTTTGTAGCTTTTATGGCACATAATATGCACCCTTTGTTGGTGGTCCACACACAAAAAGAAGGAGGGGGCACCCAAGAGTTGAGCGCCCCTTATCTTGCCCTGTTTGGATATACCTTGACTAGGTATTTGACCTAGACAAGGACTCAATCATATCTCTCTATTTAAAATAAATTTTTTCATAAAATTTTTGTAGATTATAGAGCTTTGAGAGTCATTTAGGGCATCCAAAAATCAAGAAGAAAGAGTCTTGAGGCATGGAGATCTAATAGACACCAAACTAGGTGTCTAGGTTAGAGCAAAGAGAAGAAGAAGAGGGTCTTCTTCTAGAGTTGTTGGGTTCATCTCTTTCCTTCCTCCATCTATAAGTTTTTTGAGAGTTTCTCATCTAAAACTCCTTCTCCTACTTCTCATCTTTGAAAGAGTCCAAATCAAGAAGAAGGAGGCATCTGATCAACCATCGAAGAAGGATCAGCGCAGTACTAGCATACTGTGCTGATTTCCTGCACCAAGACTTCTGATCGTGATTTGTGAGCTCGTATAGATGACTCCTAAAGGCTGGAAATATGTGCGGCTCGCAACATCATCCTCAATCCTGGATCAGCAAAATTTGAACGTCTAACTTGCAAGGTAATAGATCTGATCTATTATATTTTACATACATTAGATGTAGTATAGAAACATATTGATATGATCAACATATAGTTCTTGTTCTTTATATTTTAATTTTTGATTTAATGCCATATAATAATTATATAACAGGATTTTAGATCTAAGAATTCTCTAGTTTTATAAAATAAATTTTGATTTATTTTAGTCTTCTACTGCTTAATCTTGAAAAAGTTTCAAGATCTAACCCTGAAACCCTAGATCTGGTTCTTTCAATTAGTTTCAGAGCCTAGGTTGTTTATTACATGATTATTTATACATGCTTAGATTATTTCTTAGATTAGATCTAATTTATAATCTGATTGTTAAATCTGAAATTAAAATTTTTAGATCAATCACGAATTGTAGGTTGTCCTGCTGTAAGGTTTACCCTTTACAGTGTAAAGGTTGTCCTAGTTCGTGTAGATCTATCTTTAATTATAAATTTGTTAGATGTGATCTAGATTAAATTTATAATTTATTAGATTTAAAAAATATTTAAATCTAAAATAAAATCTTTTTGTTAATAATTTTTGTGCAAAGAACCATCATATATTTGTCTGAAAAATTTACGTAGTTTAAAGTTGAAATTATTTCAATTACATGAACCTGTTTAGATTAGATCTAAAGTAGTTTCATGCTTTTTTTTACTTGCATTTTGATTATGAATCAAATATGCAACTTGGTTGGTAGAACCGTATTATAAAAATATTTTACAAATATAAAAATTATTTTCGAAAAGTTGAATCCCAACCCTCAGCCCAAAAACTTAATTGAGAACTAAGAAGTTATTTGATTAGGTTCTAGAATTGTGAATTGAAGAACCTAAGACACAAACCATAACACATTGGGTTAATGGATTAGTGAAAATTAGGTCCATTAATTGGGTTAGACCTAAGGTTAGGTTAAAAATGGATTTAATTAGAGAATTGACTAAATCTAATTAATTATTATCTTAGATTAGGTCAAGGATTCTCTAGATCAATTACAATAGTTGTAGTTGGTCAAGTCCATGTCTTTAACGAGAACCAAATGGACTTGATTCTTGGCTAAGCAGTCTAGCATGAACTGTTAGGTTAATCTAATCGAAACTAATTAAATCAGTTGGTGTCTAAGGTAAACCAGACCAGTGATTTTTAATTGGCAGCCTGCTTATCTGACCATTTCTGATGGTGTCTAAGGAAAGCTTTGGCAGATCCTCCCTCCGATCGAACTTACCTGATCTCTTGGTGAAATTATATTTTGATCAGATCATTTGATATTCGTGTTGACCCATGTCAGCTAGGTAAATCAGCGTGACTGATTTAGGTGCTCCTAGACCAGCCCTTTTAATGGTCTCTCTTAAGCTGACTTGGTGAAGCCAGTGGGAGGATCATGATAAGCTGGTTCATCTGACCTCATCATCTAAATCAATTAAATCTTTCAAAATTATTAGGTTCTTAAAATAAAATAGTTATGGTGATAACTAGATCATAGCCTCCCATTAAGTGGATGATAATGGGTCCATCAGTTGGATAATCATTGGAGGCCCAAAGGCCTGGTGCTTATCGGCTGATGGAATTATCATTCATGATATGATTTCTTGACTGTATCTTTCTAAATGGTAGTTAGGTTAGCCAATCAAAATTGGGCCTAATCATTTATTGGCTTGATGGGCCAAATATGGTCATGTTAATGGTTGGACCTAACCAGACCTTTTTAGTGGAGGCCAAAGTCTATTGATTAGGGACTAGGGCAAAATTAAGATTACTAAAAATTATTTAAAAAAATAATTAGTTATGAACCTACCCTTAGATGTACATAGGTTGGCCAACCAAAGTTGGGCTTGTGTGCAGTCTAAGTAATTCTAGTACCCACTAAGGAATTAGGGTAATTCCTCGAATTGGAGGTAGAGACTACCAATTCGAATAAAATAATGAGAGAAACCTTTTGATTAAAATCCAAATCTTTAAGTTTAATGAATCAATTATTAATTAGGTTATAATTTTTCTTTATGCAGATATGGCCACTTCCCTATCACTCTGATCATTGTTGGACAATGATAAGTTGGTGGGATCCAACTTCGATAGCTGGTACCAAAAGTTGAAGATAGTCCTGAAGCATGAATGGATCCTATATGTGATAATGGATCCTGCACCTGAGGAGCCAGCTGCCAATGTACATAGAAAGTCAGAGACACTTACCAGAAGTGGCTCAATGATCGGACCATGGTGCACTGCATCATGCTGGCTACCATGAGCGACGAGTTCAATCGCAGATTTGAGACGGCTCAGCCAGAGGACATGCTTCAAGTATTGGAGGATGCCTTTGGCACACCCGATGACGTGGAGAGGCACAAGACTAGTGCCATCTTCAACACCAAAATGCGGGATGGTGCCTCTATCACTAATCATGTATTGTACATGATCGAGCTGATGGAGCGTTTGAGCAAGCTCGGCTTTCCCTTGCATGAGCAGCTTGGGAAAGATGCAATACTGAACTTGCTGCCTAAGTCTTATCTCTCATTTCTCACTCATTATAGAATGACAAAGTTTGAAGTAAACTATCACGGGTTACTGGAGTTGCTTCAGAACTTTGAGAAGGATCACCAACTCCACAAAGAGTCAGTGAGCTTAGTGGAAGGTTCCTCTTCTGATTCTCGACCCTTTGAGAAAGAGAAGAAGAACAAGAAGAAAAAAGTGAAGAAGGTGCAAGTTCAGGCTGGGACATCTGTGCAGAGCCAGATCAGAAAGATCAAGCCTGATAAGAGTCTATTCTACTGGCAAGCACCCTAGATTAGATAGTGTATCAGATATCTACTTATGGTACTGTAGGCTAGGTCATATAAATAAGAACAGAATAAACAGGTTGACTCAAGAGAAAATCCTCGAAGTCAGAGATTGTGAATCACTTTTAACCTATGAGTCATGTCTTCTTGGTAAAATGATCAAGTCACCTTTTACTGAAAAAGGTGAGAGAGCTACTGAGCTTTTGGGCCTTGTACATACTGATGTATGCGGGCTTATGAGCACAAGTGCTAGAGGTGGATATTTCTACTTCATCACTTTCATGGATGATCTATCCAGATATGGATATGTCTATCTGATGAAACATAAGTCGGATTCATTTGAAATGTTCAAACGATTCCGAAATGAAGTAGAAAAGCAAACCGAAAAGAGTTCTAAATCTCTTTGATCTGACCGAGGAGGGGAATACCTTTCTGATGAGTTTCTCACATATCTAGGAGAGAATAGGATTCTCTCCCAATGGACTCCTCCAGGAACACCATAGCATAATGGTGTGTCTGAAAGGAGAAATCAGACTCTGTTAGACATGGTCCGATCCATGATGGGTTTTGCCAGTTTGTCGATATCCTTCTGGGGATATGCAGTTGAATCAGCCTATTATCTATTAAATAAGATTTCAAGTAAGTCTGTAATTAAGACTCCATATGAGATATGGATAGGGCGTAAGCCAACACTTTCATACCTTAGGATCTGGAGGTGCTCGGTCTATGTCAAACGGTTAGTTACAGATAAACTTGGACCTAGGTCTGACAAATGCACATTCATCGGGTACCCCAAAGAGACCAAAAGATATTTTTTCTGCCATGCTGATGAACAAAAGGTGTTCGTCAGTCTTAAGGCAACCTTTTTAGAAAAGAAGTTTCTTGGTGAAGGAACCGTTGCCTCTAAGGTTAAACTTGATGAAGTTCAATAGGTAGAAGGACCGACACCAATAGCTGAACCTGAGTTGGATTTGATTAGATCAAATTCGGAGCCTAATATACCTGCACCATTAAGACAATCTGGTAGAGTACCGTGTCAGCCGGACAGATACTATGATTTCTTGGTCCGGATGGTGGAAAATATGTCTCAAAAACTAATCGTCAAGCTGTTGATGGTTGAGCAACCAAGCCTTGTAATTGATTTGTTAATAAATAAAATATATTTGGCATTTTCATCATAAGCTTTCATCTTCTAATGAACTCCGTTGTTATGATAAAGTCCTTAGGATTATACAGATTCGATAAAGAGAGGATTTATCGATTAGTCCTTAAAACTGTTCACAATCAAATGATAGGCTGTTAATAAGGATGACAGCTTCTATCGAGCATAGGTTGCTGTAGGCCATATGGGTTGGTTGTCCTCTTAACCAAAGAGTGTGGAGATATTGGTATGGCATACAGGTGAGATGTAAGGGTACATCATCATTGAACATGACCAAATCCAGAGCATTCTACTGTCGAGAATTTCTCTGATGGGATATAGATATAAGTATCCCCTAGACCTGAGATCGCCTCAGTGACTTGCAAGCAACTCACTGTGCTTTGGTTTTGGACTAACTGAATTTCTAATTTAGTGACAGAAGGCTTCTGGGCATAGTCAAGTACTTGCGAAGTCAGAGTATGATCGAGATGGGATTGACCACTCCAAGAGTTGGAGAAGAATGAGTCACTGTATTTCAATTTAACAAAATCTTGGCCAGGGTAATCCATCAGATGGATTTGATATTTTGAAATACAATGTGGACAACCTGATCAGAGTTGACAGTTGAATTCTGAGATGTCCTATGATCATTTTGGTCAAGGGGATGAATTATATAGAAACTATATCCACATGGATTCTAAGGATGTTGTTCTACACATTCGACCTATCCGATCGTCGGATACCATTGCTAGATGATCACTTCGATTGATACAAAAATTTATTCCTGTGCTACCGACTTAGGTTCGAACCTATGAGGTCACACATATTAGAGTACATAATCCGATCGGATGGTTGATCAATGATTAAGAATTATTCTAGGATTAAATGATCAATATGATTGATATTTAACCTAGTGCAAGTGTTGCAGGAGGATCGATTAGTAATTTGATTGCTAATTGGCTTAATTTGATTAAGCCAATGGACTGAGATTAAGTCTAATTGAATATGATTTAATTAGATTTAGTTTGGACTTGATTGGATCAAGTTCAATTAGTTTATTGGATAAGTCAAGTGCAAGAAAAAAAACTAGTCCTAGTTCAATTAGAACTTGGATCAACCTAATTTCTAATTTGATTAGAAGATTAAATCAAATTTAAATCTAATTTAATTTGATTAAATTAGGTTATTAATTTGGTTAAGATCTATTTTAATTTAGTTGATCTAATTTTAGTTTGATTTGGTTTGAGAAACCAAATTAAAATAAGTCATAAGATAGATCCTAGTAAGACTAGGATTCCACCTTGCGTCACATAAGCCCCCCCCACGCCCTCTCTCTTATTCCACACCAATCCCCTCTTGTTTTGTGTGACAAAAGCCCTCTCCCAGGTCTTTCCTACATCCACAAAGCTTCTTCTCTTTTTTCATATATGGAAAGTGGTTGTGGATCAAATCAAAGTAGGAATAAGTTTGGATTTCAAATTCTATGAGATAGAGTTTTAGAAATCCAAAACTCTTTCCTTTTTACACTGAATTTATTCAAATTTTTTTAAAATTTTTGTGGCTTTTAGGGCATAAATTTTTCACCCTTTTCTGGTGGTCCATGCATGAAAATAAGGAGGAGGAGCCCAAGAGTTGGGTGCCTCTTATCTTGCCATGTTTGGATAAGCCTTGACTAGGTATTTGACCTAGACAAAGACTCTATCATATCTCTCTCTATAAAATGAGTTTCTTTATAAAATTTTTGGAGTGCATAGATATTTGAGAGACCTTTAGGATATCCAAAAATTAGAGAGAAAGACCTTTGGATTGTGGAGATATAATAGACACAAGATAAGGTGTATAGGAGAGAGTAAAGAGAAGAAAAAGAGGATCTTCTTCTAGGGTTGTTAGTTTCATCTCTTCCCTTCTTCCATCTTGAGTTTTCTGAGAGCGTATCAGATCTGAAACTCCTCCTCCTACTTCTCATCTTTGGAAGAGTCCAAATCAAGAAGAAGGAGGCACCTGATCAACCATCGAAGAAGGATCAGCACAGTACCAGCATACTGTGCTGATTTTCTGGAGCAAGACTTCTGATCAAGATTTGTGGGCTCGTGTGGATGACTCCTAAAGACCGGATGTGTGTGCGGTTTGCAACATTATCCTCAACCTCGGATCAGTAAGGTTAGAATGTCTAACTTGCAAGGTAATAGATCTGATCTATTGTTTAATACATACATTAGATGTAGTATAGAAACATGTTGATATGATCAACATGTAGTTCATGCTCTATATATTTTAATTTCTAATTTAATGCTATGTAATAATCATATAATAGGATCTTAGATCTAGAGATTTTTTGGTTTTAAAAAATAAATTTTGATCTATTTTAGTCTTCCGCTGCCTGATCTTGAAAAAGTTTCAAGATCTAATCTTGAAACCCTAGATCTGATTGCTACAATTGGTATCAGAGCCCAGGTTATTTATTACATGATTATTTATTCATGCTTGTATTATCTCTTAAATTAAATTTAATTTATAATCTGATTATTAAATTTAAAATTAAAATTTTAGATCAATCACGAACTGCAAGGTTGTCCTGCTGTAAGGTTTATTCCTTACAGTGCAAAGGTTGTCCTAGTTCGTGTAGATCTATCTTTAATCATAAATTTATTAGATATGATCTAAATTAAATTTATAATTTATTAAATTTAAAAGATATTTAAATCTGAAATAAAATCTTTTTATTAATAATTTTTGTGTAAAAAAAAAATTATTTAAAGTTGAAATTGTTTCAATTACATGAACCTGTTTAGATTAGATCTAAAGTAGTTTCATGTTTATTTTATTTGCATCTTGAATATGAATCAAACATGCAATATAGTTGGTAGAACTATATTATAAAATTATTTTACAAATATGAAAATTATTTTCGAAAAGTCGAACCCAACCCTCAGCCCAAAACTTAATTAAGAATTAAGAAGTTGTTTGATTAGGTTCTAGGATTGTGAATTGAAGAACCTAAGACACAAACCATAACACATTGGGTTAATGGGTTAGTGGGAATTAGGTCCATTAATTGGGTTAGACCTATGGTTAGATTAAAGATGGACTTAATTAGAGAATTGACTAAATCTAATCAATTGTTGTCTTAGATTAGGTCAAGGATTCTCTAGATCAATTACAATAGTTGTAGTTGGTCAAGTCCATATCTTTAACGAGAACCAAATGGACTTGATTCTTGGCTAAGCAGTCTAGCATAAACTGTTAGGTTGATCTAATCGAAATTAATTAAACCAGTTGGTGTTTAAAGTAAATCAGACCAGTGATTTTTAATTGGGAGCCCGCTTACCTGATCATTTTTGATGGTGTCTAAGGCAAGCTTTGGCCGACCCTCCCACTGATCGAACTTATCTGGCCTCTTGGTGAAATTATGTTTTGATCGGATCACTTGACTATTCGAGCTGATCCATGTCAGCTAGGTAAATCAGTGTGATAGATTTAGGTGCTCCTAGACCAGCCCTATTAATGGTCCCCCTTAAGCTGACTTGGTGAAGCCAGTGGGGGGATCATGATAAGCTGGTTCATCAGACCTTATCCTCTAAATCATTTAAATCTTCTAAAATTATTAGGTCCTTAAAATGACAAAGTTATGGAGATAACTGAATCATAGCCTCCCATTAAGGTGTTTGATAACCAGTCCATTAACTCAATAATCATTGCAGACCCAAAGGCCTGGTGCTTGTTGACTAATGAAATTATCACTCATCATATGACGACTTGGAAGTGTCTCTCTAATGGTGGTTAGGTGAGCCAACCAAAGTTGGACTTAATCATTCGTTGGTTAGATGCACCAAGTATGGTCATGTTAATGGTTGGACCTAACCGGATCCTTACAGTGGAGGCCAAAGCCTACTGATTAGATTTCTGAGGTAAAATTAAAATTACTAAAAATTATTTAGAGAAATAATTGGTTATGAACCTACCCTTAGATGTACATGGGTTGGCCAACCAAAGTTGGACTTGTGTGCAGTCTAAGTGGATTCTAGTACCCACTAAGGAATTAGGGTAATTCCTCGAATTGAAGGTAGAGGCTACCAATTCAAATAAAATAGTGAGAGAAACCTTTTGATTAAAGTCCAAATCTTTAGGTTTAATGAATCAATTACTAATTAGGTTATGATTTTTCTTTGTGCTGATATGGCCACTTTCCTATCGTTCTGATCATTATTGGACAATGATAAGTTGGTGGGACCTAACTTCGGTAGCTGGTACCAAAAGTTGAAGATAGTTCTGAAGCATGAACGGATCCTATATGTGATAATAGATCCTGCACTTGAGGAGCCAGCTGCTAATGCACATGGAACAGTCAGAGACACTTACCAGAAGTGGCTCAGTGACCGGACCACGGTGCGCTGTATCATGCTGGCTGTCATGAGCGACGAGTTCAGTCGCAGATTCGAGATGGCTCAGTCAAAGGACATGCTTCAAGTATTGGAGGATGCCTTTGGCACACCCGATGACGTGGAGAGGCACAAGACAAGTTGTGCCATCTTCAATGCCAAAATACAGGATGGTGCCTCTGTCACTGATCATGTATTGTATATGATCGAGCTGATGGAACGATTGAGCAAGCTCGGCTTTCCCTTGCATGAATATCTTGGAAAGATACAATACTGAACTCGCTATCCAAGTCTTATCTCCTATTCCTCACTCATTATAGAATGAAAAAGACTGAAGTGAACAACCACGGGTTACTGGGGTTGCTTCAGAACTTTGAGAAAGATCGCCAACTCCACAAGGAGTCGGTGAACTTAGTGGGAGGTTCGTCTTCTGGTTCTCGACCCTTTAAGAAAGAGAAGAAGAACAAGAAGAAGAAAGTGAAGAAGGTGCAAGTTCAGACTGGGACATCAGTGTAGGGCCAGACCAGAAAGATCAAGCCTGATAAGAGTCTATTCTACTAGCAAGCACCATAGATTAGATAGTATGTCAGATATCTACTTATGGCACTATAAGCTAGGTCATATAAACAAGAACAGAATAAATAGGTTGACTCAAGAGAAATTCTCGAAGTCAGTGATTGTGAATCACTTCCAACCTGTGGGTCCTGTCTTCTTGATAAAATGACCAAGTCACCTTTTACTGAAAAAGGTGAGAGAGCTACTGAGCTCTTGGGCCTAGTACATATTGATGTATGCGGGCCCATGAGCACAAGTGCTAGAGGTGGATATTTCTACTTCATAACTTTCATGGATGATCTATCCAGATATGGATATGTCTATCTGATGAAACATAAGTCGAATTCATTTGAAATGTTCAAACGATTTCGAAGTGAAGTAGAAAAATAAACTGAAAAGAGCATTAAAACTCTTCGATCTGATCGAGGAGGGAAATATCTTTCTAGTGAATTTCTCACATATTTAGGAGAGACTGGGATTCTCTCCCAATGGACTCCTCCAGGAACACCACAGCATAATGGTGTGTCTGAAAGGAGAAATCGGATTCTGTTAGACATGGTTCGATCCATGATGGGTTTTACCAGCTTGCCGATATCCTTCTGGGGTATGCACTCGAATCGACATATTATCTGTTAAATAAGGTTCCAAGTAAGTTTGTAATTAAGACTCCATATGAGATAAGACAGGGCATAAGCCAGCACTTTCACACCTTAGGGTCTGGGGGTGCCCGACCTATGTCAAATGATTAGTCACAGACAAACTTGAACCTAGGTCTGACAAATGCACATTCATCGGGTACCCCAAAGAGACCAAATGATATTTTTTCTACCATGCTAATGAATAAAAGGTGTTCGTCAGCCTTAAGACAATCTTTTTAGAAAAAAAGTTCCTTGGTGAAGGAACCATTGACTCTAAGGTTGAACTTGATGAAGTTCAACAGGTAGAAGGACTGACACCAATAGCTGAACTTGAGTTGGATTTGATTAGATCAGATCTGGACCCCAATGCACCTGCACCATTAAGACGATCTGGTAGAGTACCGCATCAGCCAGACAGATACTACAATTTCTTGGTCTGGGATGGTGATCCCATCGAACTCGATGAGAATGATGAGGATCCGATCACCTATATGGATGCAATGCAGAGATCTAATTTCGAGAAATGGCTTGAAGCCATGAAATTCAAAATGGAGTCCATGAAGGTCAACGATGTTTGGATATTGGTTGACCCACTTGAAGGGGTTAAACCCATGGGGTGTAAATGGGTGTTCGAAAGGAAAATGGGCGTAGACGGAAAGGTGGAGACCTATAAAGCCCGTCTGGTTGCCAAGGGGTATCGTCAACATTATAGTATTGATTATGATGAGATATTTTTTCTGTGGCAATGCTTAAATCCATTCGGATAATACTTGCAATAGCTATCCATCTGGATTATGAGATCTGGCAAATGGATGTAAAGATAGCTTTCCTGAATGGAGAGCTGACCGAAGAGGTGTATATGATACAACCTGAGGGATTTACATCCAGAGATGAGTCCAAGGTGTGCAAGCTTCAGAGATCTATTTATGGATTGAAGCAAGCTTCTCGGAGTTGGAATATGCATTTTGATAAGGTGATCAAAATGTATGGCTTCGTTAAGAATGGAGAAGAGCTTTGTATCTATAAATGGATAAATGGTTCAGTTGTGGTATTCCTTGTCTTGTACATGGATGACGGGAATGACATCTCCGTACTACAGGGAATAAAAGTTTGGTTGTCATCGCAGTTCTCCATGAAGGACTTGGGTGAAGCATCCTACATCCTAGGGATGAAGATCTATAGGGATAGATCTAAAAAGATACTTGGGTTATCCCAGTCTATGTACATAGATACTGTGCTGAAGAGGTTCAGCATGGAGAATTTCAAGAAAGGCTATCTACCGATAGGCCATGAAATTTTCTCTCTAACAAGGATTGTCTGACAACTCCTGAAGAGAGAGAGCGTATGAGTAGAGTCCCATATGCTTCGACCGTGGGATCTATCATATACGCCATGACATGTACAAGACCAGATGTGGCATACTCTCTAGGAGTAGTGAGTAGATACCAATCTGATCATGGAGAAAATCACTGAAAAGTGGTTAAAGCCATCCTTAAGTATTTGAAAAATACTAAGGACCAATGGTTGGTTTATGGTGAGTCAGATCTGAAACTTGTGGGGTTCACAGACTCCAGCTTTCAATCTGATCGTGATGACAGTAGAAGCGTGTCAGGTTATATCTTTACTCTGAATGGTGGAGCTATCTGCTGGAAGAGTTTCAAGCAGCATACTGTGGCAGACTCTATTTGTGAAGTGGAGTACATCGCAGCATCGGATGCCGCGAAGGAAGCTGTGTGGCTGAGAAAATTTATCACCGAGCTCAGAGTAGCACCCTCCCTCGATGGTCTGGTCCTGTCCTACTGCGACAGCACTGGTGCCATAGCTCAAGCGAAGGAATCCAAAGCATACCAGCAGACGAAGCATATTTTGCGTCGCTTCCACCTGATCCGGGAGATCGTGGATTGAGGTGACGTCGACCTTCAGAAGATCGACGGAAAGGAGAACCTGGCCGACCCCTTCACTAAAGCCTTGGTGATAAAGGAGTTTGACAACCATAAGTCGAAGATGGGTATTAGATACTATGCGAGTGGCTTTAGGATAAGTGGGAGTTGTTGAAAAATATATCCCAAAAGTCAATCGTCAAGCTGTTGACGGTTGAGCAACTAAGCATTGTAATTGATTTGTTAATAAATAAAATATATTTGGCATTTTCATCATAAGCTTTCATCTTCTAATGAACTCCGTTGTTATGATGAAGTCCTTAGGACTATTCAGATTCGATAAAGAGAGGATTTATCGATTAGTCCTTAAAACTGTTCACGACCAAATGATAGGCCGTTAATAAAGACGACAGCTTCTATCGAGCATAGGTCGCTGTAGGCCATATGGGTTGGTTGTCCTCTTAACCAAAGAGTGTGGAGATACTGGTATGACATACAGGTGAGATGTAAGGGTACATCGTCATTGAATGTGACCAACTCCAGAGCATTCTACTATCGAAAATGTCTCTGATGGGATATAGGTATGTGTCCCTTAGACTTGAGATCGCCTCAGTGACTTGCAAGCAACTCACTGTGCTTTGGTACTAGACTAACTGAATTTTTAATTTAGTGATGGAAGGCTTCTGGGCATAGTCAAGTACTTACGAAGTCAGAGTGTGATCGAGATGGGATTGACCACTCCAAGAGTTGGAGAAGAATGAGTCACTGTATTTCAATTTAGCAAAATCTTGACCAGGATAATCCATCAGATGGATTTGATATTTTGAAATACAATGTGGACAACCTGATCAGAGTTGACAGTTGAACTCTGAGGTATCCTATGATCATTTTGGTCAAGAAGATGAATTATATGAAAACTATATCCGCATGGGTTCTAAGGATGTTGTTCTACACATTCGACCTATCCGATCGTCGGGTACCATTGCTAGATGGTCACTTCGATTGGTATAAAAATTTATTTCTATACTACCGACTTAGGTTTGAATCTATGAGGTCACACACATTAGAGTTCATGATCTGATCGGATGGTTGATCAATGATTAAGAATTATTCTAGGGTTAAATGATCAATACGATTGACATTTAACCTAGTGCGAGTGTTGCAGGAGGATTGATTAGCAATTCGATTGCTAATTGGCTTAATTTGATTAAGCCAATGGGTTGAGATTAAGTCTAATTGAATATAATTTAATTAGATTTAGTTTGGGCTTGATTGGATCAAGTCCAATTGGTTTATTGGATAAGCCAAGTGCAAGAAAAAAAACTAGTCCTAGTTCAATTAGGACTTGGGTCAACCTAATTTCTAATTTGATTAGAAAATTAAATCAGATTTAAATCTAATTTAATTTGATTAAATTAGATTCTTAATTGGGTTAAGACCTATTTTAATTAGATTGATCTAATTTTAGTTTGATTTGGTTTGAGAAACCAAATTAAAATAAGTCATAAGATAGAATCCTAGTAAGACTAGGATTCCACCTTGCACCACAAAAGCCCCCCCATGCCCTCTCTCTTATTCCATGCCAATCTCCTCTTATTTTGTGTGACAAAAGCCCTCTCCCAGGTCTTTCCCATGTCCAAAAGGCTTCCTCTCTTCTTTCATACATGGAAAGTGGTTGTGGATCAAATCAAAGTAAAAATAAGTTTAGATTTCAAATTCTATGAGATAGAGTTTTAGAAATCCAAAACTCTTTCTTTTTTGCACCGAATTTATCCAAATTTTTTTTAGAATTTTTGTAGCTTTTAGGGCATACATTGTGCACCCTTTTCTGGTGGTCCATGCATGAAAATAAGGAGGAGCCCAAGAGTTGGACACCCCTTATCTTGCCATGTTTGGATAAGCCTTGACTAGGTATTTGACCTAGACAAGAACTCTATCATATCTCTCTCTATAAAAAGAGTTTTTTCATAAAATTTTTGGAGTACAAAGAGATTTGAGAGGCCTTTGATGCATCCAAAAATTAGGGAGAAAGACCTTTGGGTCGTGAAGATATAATAGACACAAGACAGGGTGTCTAGGAGAGACTAAAGAGAAGAAGAAGAGGGTCTTCTTCTAGGGTTGTTAGTTTCATCTCTTCCCTTCCTCCATCTTGAGTTTTCTGAGAGCGTCTTAGATCTGAAACTTCTCCTCCTACTTCTCATTTTTGGAAGAGTCCAAATCAAGAAGAAGGAGGCACCTGATCAACCATCGAAGAAGGATCAGTGCAGTACTAGCATACTGTGTTGATTTTCTGGAGTAGGACTTCTGATCGAGATTCGTGGACTCGTGTGGACGACTCCTAGAGACCGGACGCATGTGCGGTTTGCAACATCATACTCAAGCCTGGATCAGTAAGGTTAGAACGTCTAACTTGCAAGGTAATAGATCTGATCTATTATTTAATATATACATTAGATGTAGTATAGAAACATGTTGATATGATCAACATGTAGTTCATGCTCTATATGTTTTAATTTCTGATTTAATGATATGTAATAATCATATAATAGGATCTTAGATCTAAAAATTTTTTGATTTTAAAAAATAAATTTTGATTTATTTTAGTTTTTCACTGTCTGATCTTGAAAAAGTTTCAAGATCTAACCTTGAAACCCTAGATCTGGTTCCTACACCGGGACGGTGATCCCATCGAATTTGATGAGAATGATGAGGATCCGATCACCTATAGGGATGCAATGCAGAGATTTGATTCAGAGAAATGGCTTGAAGCAATGAAATTCGAAACAGAGTCCATGTCGTTGAATGGACATTGGTTGACCCACCTGAAGGGGTTAAACCCATTGGGTGTAAATGGAACTTCAAAAAGAAGAGGGGCGCAGATGGAAAGGTAGAGACCTATAAAGCCCATGTGATTGCCAAAGGGTATCATCAATGTTATGGTATTGACTATGATGAGATGTTCTCCCCTGTGGCAATGCTCAAATTCATTCAGATAATGCTTGCAATAGCTGCCCATCTGGATTATGAGATCTGGCAGATGGATGTAAAGGCAGCTTTCCTGATTGGAGAGCTGACCGAAGAGGTGTATATGATACAACCTGCGGGGTTTACATCCACAGATGAATCCAAGGTGTGCAAGCTTCAGAGTTCCATTTATGGATTGAAGCAAGCTTCTCGGAGTTGGAACATGCATTTTGATAAGGTGATCAAAACATATGGCTTCGTTAAGAATGGAGAAGAGCCCTGCATCTATAAATGGGCAAATGGTTTAGTTGTGGTATTTTTTGTCTTGTACATGGATGACATTCTCTTAATCGGGAATGACATCCCCGCACTACAGGAAATAAAAGTTTGGTTGTCATCACAGTTCTCTATGAAGGACTTGGGTGAAGCATTCTACATCCTAGGGATGAAGATCTATAGGGATAGATCTAAAAGGATGCTTGGGTTATCTCAGTCCACGTACATAGATACTGTGCTGAAGAGGTTCAGCATGGAGAATTCTAAGAAGGGCTATCTACCGATAGGCTATGGAATTTCTCTCTCTAAGAAGGATTATCCGACAACTCCTGAAAAAAGAGAGCATATGAGTAGAGTCCCATATGCTTTGACCGTGGGATCTATCATGTATGCCATGACATGTACAAAGCCAGATGTGGCATAGTCACTAGGAGTAGTGAGTAGATACCAATCTGATCCTGGAGAAAATCACTGGAAAGTAGTTAAACCCATCCTTAAGTATTTGAGAAATACTAAGGACCAATAGTTGGTTTATGGCGAGTCAGATCTGAAACTTGTGAGGTTTACAGACTCCAGCTTTCAATCTGACCATGATGACAGCAGAAGCGTGTCGGGTTATATCTTTATTCTGAATGGAGCCATCTGCTGGAAGAGTTCCAAGCAGCATACTGTGGCAGACTTTGTTTGTGAGGCGGAGTACATCGCAGTATCGAATGCTGCGAAAGAAGCTGTGTGGCTAGAAAAATTCATCACCGAGCTCGGAGTAGCACCCTTTCTCGATGGTCCGGTCCTGCTCTACTGCGACAGCACTGGTGCCATAGCTCAGACGAAAGAACCCAAAGCACACCAGCGGACGAAGCACATTTTGCACCACTTCCACCTGATCCGGGAGATTGTGGATCGAGGTGACGTCGACCTTCAGAAGATCGATGGAAAGGAGAACCTGACCGATCCCTTCACTAAAGTCCTAGCGATAAAGGAGTTCGACAATCACAAGTCAAAGATGGGTATTAGATACTGTGCCGAGTGGCTTTAGGACAAATGAGAGTTGTTGAAAAATATATACATATGTATATATATATATATATATGTATGTATGTATGTATATGTGTGTATGTATATATGTGTGTGCGCGCGCGCTTGTTACATATATTTCTTTCCTTCCAGATGCACCAAAGACTTGCAACTGCAATGGAGTCCCACCCAAGCCTCGGGATGCTCTGCTATAAACCATCTCTCCATGCTCCCCAGAGATCTTGAATGGTGGATGGAGGGGGTGCTAGGGACAGCTTTTGGGAAAGGAGTGAGGACCATATGCGCATGGAGTAACTGCATGTGAGGAAGAGGTGGTCAGCAGTTTCCTCAGCTTGATAACAGAGCACACCTTGCGGAGGAGCAGGGAAGTTCCGCTTCTTGAGATTTTCTGCTATGAAGATTTTATTATGAAAGACTAACCAGTTGAACACCTTGATCCTTGATAGAATCGGCATTCTCAAGTTAACCTTGGAAAAGCTTGAGAGAATACCTCCATGACTTAGGGATGACTAGCATTCACTAACTTTAAATTTTTTGCTAGCACTCCATTTCCATATAACTATGTCAGCTTCCCTAGTCAAATTGATAGAATTGAGAAGGCATCGGAGCTGCTGCAATTCCTTCATTGAGTGAGTGTTGAGTGGCCTATCGAACAGACTTGGAAGATTGGGAGTGCTCAGCATGTCAAAAACACATACCAAAGGATTAGAAGTATGCATGAATAGAGTTGGAAGGATGTCCTTCATCAGTTGACCCTCATACCAGCGGTCAGTCCAAAATGCTTTTCTTTCCGTTCCCGATCTGATACTCAATCCCGGCTTCAAAAAGATTCCAGACCGGTTGAATGTTTTTCCATGCAACCGATGTCAGTCTAAATTCATGCGACTTCCTTAATGATACTGTCTTATTCTTGTAGTGTACATCCGACACCAATACCCGTCAGATTTTTTGATGCTCTGTATGGAATCTCCACCACCTCTTGAGAAGCAAACACTAGTTGAAGAGACGTAGGTAAAGAATCCCCAATCCTCCAAATTCCTTCGGCCTGCAAACCTGGTCCCAGTTAGCTAGACAGTGACCTCTAGTGCAAACCTTCCCACCTCTCTAGAGGAATTTGGTCAATAACATTACAGGGAAGGAGGAAGGTTGACATCTAGTAGGTAGGTGAGGCGCTCAGAACTGAATTAACCAGAATTAAGCGTCCACCCAAAGACAGAAGCTTGCCCTTCCAAGCTGAAAGTTTTTTGTCAACTTTCTCCACTAAGAAGTTCCAATCCACAGATCTTACATTGCCATTGTTTAGAGGGAATCCTAGATAATTGGTTGGCAAGGAGGAAAGAGAGCACCCTAAGACCGTTGCTTGCTGCTTGCTTCTTACTTCAGGTAAGTTAATTCCATACATCACATTCTTGTCAAAATTAATTCTCAGCCCTGAAATGATTTCAAAACAGTAGAGGATAAACTTAAGGTATTGAATATGCCTCAGATTGCTGTCATTAAAAATTATTGTATCATCAGCATATTGCATGCATAAGACATCAGATGTAGATTTTGAGTATGCAATTCCATGGATGAGCTCATTGTTTGCTGCAAACAGGAGAATTCGATGCAGAGAATCAGTAATGAGGTTGAACAGAAGCAGAAAAATTGGGTCACCTTGCTGAAGACCTTGCCTAGTTTTAATCCATTTAGTGGGTGCACCGTTAATGAGAAGTGCAATTTTATTGGAGGATAAGATGCTTTCCATCCATTTGCACCACCTTTCGCCAAATCCTCTTGCTCTCAAGATTTTTAGAATAAATGATCAGCTGACGTTGTCAAAAGCCTTCTCAAAATCCAATTTAAGCGCAAGATGTTGAGTTTTTGATTTGGTACAAACAGCTATAATCTCTGGTACACTTAGAAAACAGTCATTTATCTTTCCGCCTTTGACGAATGCTGACTGGACGTCAGTAATCAAAGAATTGATTACTTTCGATAATCTGATACTCAGCACCTTGGTGTTAATTTTCATAACCCCATGCATTAGGCTTATTGGGCGGACGGTAGTCTCTAACCATTCTACAATCCTGCTTCTTTGGAATCTTTGAAATGAATGTGAAGTTGACTCTTGAAATGTCTGTATTATGCTTATAAAAAGTATTAAAAAGTTTGAGGAGATCGGCCTTTACCAATTCCCAGTATTTTTGGAAAAATTCAGTAGGATATCCATCTGGCCCAGGTGCCTTTCCTTTTGGAAGACTGAAAATAGCTTTCCTGATCTCTTCTTCAGTGAATTATTGTTCCAGTGATGCTGCATCTTGAAAGTTTTTAGAGAATATTGCTGACCAATCAAGTGTTAAAGAGTTACCTGTTGCCTCTCCAAAAAGCTGGGAATAAGCCGTATAAAAGGTTTCTGTAATCCTTTGTGGATATGATATGACGTTCCCTTGGTGCTCGATGCATAAGATAGTATTTTTCCTTTGCCTGTAACTCACATATGAATGAAAGAACTTGATATTTTTATCCCCATTAATTGACTCTCGTTCTTTGTCTCCACAGGATTTCCTCTTCTTTGAGAATCAGCTCTATTTGTTGTTGGAGGCTCTTTCTCTCAAGGATCTGTTCTGCAGTGAGATTTATGGTTTCTTCAAGGGAGTCTAGCCTTAAAATCTACTGCTTGATGCTGTGTTTTTTTTTTGGATTATATTACCATTGGTTGACCTGTTCCAATTTCTGAGTTTTGATCTGAGACACCTTAGCTTAGACACCAAATTGGCTGATGCATCAGCAACGCTCGGAGTAGCACGCCTGCAGGCTTTCACAAAGTCATCGAAACCGAGGGTGAGAAACCAAAAATTCTCAAAACAAAGTTACCTTGCGGACGCCGGTTAAATTTCAGGAGCAGTGGAAAATGGTCAGATGTTGTCTTAGCACTGCAAAAGGATTCTGTTCCAACCAATCATCTGACACTAGACACCTATCCAACTTTGCCATTGTAGGAGCCTCTCGGTGGTTAGACCAAGTAAATATTAGGTGCTTTTCTTGATTTCAATAAGTTGATGGATATCAATGAAATTGTCGAAGTCATCAGAGACCGTTGTGTCACTGCCGACGCCCTTCCTTTCATTAGTGAATTTGATGGTGTTGAAGTCTCCAACAATAATCCAAGAACCTCGCCGCAATTGACGAATGGATGCAAGCTCGGCAAAAAAACTGGGTCTAAGGCTGTGATCGTTGGACCATAAACGTTAGTGACCAGCCAGTTAGAATTACCAGTAGCAGGGAGAACATAGCTATGGAGAGTACTGAGTGAGTACGTGCCCAAATGGAAACAGGTTCCTGTCACTAAATCTGAGTTCCAACAATTGAGGAGTCCCCCCCCTTGAACCATTGGCATCAAGCGCCTGCCACTTAACAAAATTCTTGCTGCAGGTGGTGGCGACATGATTGTTTAAGGTCTCATTTAACTTGATTTCCTCAAAGCAAGAAATTATGCATCGAGAGTGTACAACTGTGTCATGAACCAATTTCCTTTTGTTCGATTTTCCTAATCCTCTCACATTCCGAAAGAGTAGTGACATAATATCTGAAGAGGAAAACCAGAGATTCGTATTGCATTAAGGGCAACATGCGACAGCAGTCCAAGTGATTTCCGAAGTGGTTGTTTTCACTAATGAAGAATGTGATGGAATCTATGAATAATGTTCCATCTTGTCAATTGGTAAGTTTCTTGGTGTTGGGTTTTTTCATTACAAGGAGTTGAAACGTAGCTGAAAGACCAAGAGATGCTTCATGAACCTATATGGGTATTATGCCCTCCCTCACTGGCTAAATGCGCTAATATTAATGCTAATAGGTCATTCCATCCACAGATTGATAAATTGAGGACTAGACTTTTGATTGGATCTATGATGGCATTTGCTTGCATGTAGATGCATGCCTACAACCACTCCATTGCTTGTAGAGAAACCTTGAGAGAGGCCTTGCAAACTGCTCATTTACATAATTAACCACATGTAAACATCATCGATAATGACTCAACCTTATTTTTGTTTAGACTTTCCTCCAACACTCAATGTAGGATAAAAACACATTTAGGAGGTGTTTGGTTGGGGGCAGTTGGAGTCTGGAGTCGAAATAAAAATGGAAATGGATGACTCCTATTCTAATCATTTGGTTGGGAGGACTTCTATTTCAATTTCGATCCCAAGATGAAACGGGAATGGTCCAATCTATCTAAAATTCAATCTCTACTCCGATTCCAATTCCGATCATGAACCAAATGCCTCGGAGAATTTGGCCATTTCGATTCTGATTCCCATCCATTCTGATTCTCATTCCAATTCCGATTCTGATTGTGAACTAAACATCTCCTTACAGGGGGGATGCATGCACGGTGGTAGATTAGCCATCAAATATTGGTAGACAGGAAGTAAGAAACATGAATTGGATATGTAAATAGTTGCCGGCTCGGGCATTCACTAATACAACAAAGCATGTTCCTCGATGAGGAAAGAGATGATGGCTTTTATCATCATGTCATCTTTATTCAAAGCGCAGTATTGCTAGAAGGAATGACCTTTTGCTTAACAATTGCAACAACATTGTATATATGGGGGAACAACACCAGTTGACACACATTGGCCACCCTTGCATCCTGCTTTGATGCAGTCACTGGTGCATTTCTGCAGGCTACGGCATGCAATGCAGGAAGTAAATTCAGAGGCTTTCACACCAACAGCTGTGGCTGCAACCATGAGATATAAGTGAAAACTTATCCCGTAATTTTAAATATTTGAGTCGAGCCATTACTAAAACGCTACAAAGAAATTTTGCAAAGCTGGTCCACGCATATAAATCAAAACTTTTGGATGCTTTTTCCATCATTCCGATGGGTAGTTCTAGCCATCGATAGGAAGAATACATAAATCCATTCAGTCCTATGAACATGTTTATTAAATATAGAAATATAGGAACTCAATCTAAACATGTGCATTCATTGACAGATAATAAGCATGTTTCACTCTATATAGATACATGTTTCGAGTGTATTTACTGGGGCCAAAGAAAAAAAGCATTTGAGAATTTTAACATAGGGCCATCATTGTAAAAGAGATCATCTTTTGCAAAATTCCCATGAATAACAAATGTCTTCCAATCCGCATAAAGTAGAAAGGAAAGGAGTTTCACTAGTCCAGCAATGTTCTAGACAATTTGGCCGATAAAGAAATTTAAAATTCTGAAAAAAACACAGAATATGACTCAAAGTTACTTGTATATGCACGTATATTTTGCTTTGCTATCAATGTGTTGTCATGATATGGTACTTTATTTGCACTATTTGACACTTGCATAGACACAAACAAAGAAAAGGAATGGTTGGTTGGAGGCAGCAAGCGTTAAGACCTATGGGTCCCACCCCTTCTAAGTTATGTTAAAAATAGTAAAATTCATGTTTTTGAAAAAACCACGGATATTCCATTGTAAGCCAAAAGAACTCTTGAATAATTGGTAATTCCTGGTTAATTCTAGTATCGAAAGATAATAAGAGAAATTTGTGAATTTCTGATTCCTTGAAGACGGTGAAGAGTTTTGCTTCAGTACATTTTCTGAATAGTAACTTTTTGTGTAAAGAATCTAAACTCTTAAATTCAGAAGGCTGGAAAGGATATTTTGATTTGTTTCCTAGTTCAACTAGTTAACTAGTTAAGAGAGATTAAATAATTAGTGCTTGAATTTTCTAAAAGATTATTTAATATTATACTAAAAATTATTTTGAAATTTTACTCTAATTTGAAGCTATTAGGATGATCGATCTCTCACAAATGAAGAGATGAAGGAATAAAATGAGAAACATATGAGAAAAAGAAAAGGGATAAAGAGGTAGGGGTGAAAGTGGATTGGATAGTATCCGTATGGATCCATTTTCATATTCAAATTTATCCACATAAATAAAGATTTGAGCATCTTTCTAATATCTACATCCATATTTATATCCATCAAATAAAATTAGTTATGGATATGAATAGATAACTATCAATCCATATCCGAATATATGATTCTATTTGTAATCTTATTTAGTTTTATATAGCACCTATATATTAACTTTTAAGAGAAACATATAATCATATTAATACACTATTAATTTGATTTACGGTCGACTTAATAATATCTTTGATTCTACAATTATAAAGTTTAGATATTCGACTTATATCTATATTTATAATCATATTTTTTTTGCATCCAACTTATGTTCATATTTGTTTAAAATAAATATAAATATGAATTTTTGCATCTGACTTATATCCATATTTGTTTAAAATAAATATAGATATGAATTTATTTATGTATCTGTATTTATTAAATAAAATGAATATGGATATGGATATATTGGTAATCCAATCCATATCCATATCTATATTTATTTTATTTAATAAATATGGATATGGACACAAATCAGAAATATGGATATAAATACAGATATAAATCAGATGATTAAACTTTATGAACATAAAGTCAAAGATATTATTAAGTAAATAATAAATCAAGTTAATTATATTGTTATGGTCATTAATTTTTTTTAAAAATTCATAAGTGCTATACAAAATTAAATAAGATTACAAATAGAATAAGATATTCAGATACGAATTGGATAATTATCTATCTATATCCATATCCATTTTTAAAGATATGGATATAGATATTAATTGGATACTTGAATATCTATTCAAATCCAGATAGATTTGGATACAAAAACGAATCTAGATGAATATTATCTAGTCCACTTTTACCCCTAGTCCTAATGGAGGTGGAAGAGAGTCCGGAGAGAAGGGGGAGAGAGAATAAGAGTGAGTGTGGGAGCATTCTCCCATACAGAAGAATTCTCTGATGTCAAAGAACTTTTCCAATTTCCTAATTTGATTTCTCTGTAACAACCATAATTTGAGTAGATCAGTACTTCCCAATTGGGAGTCTTTTTGTTAGATGTCTCCAAAGGGACTTCTAAATTGGGACTCTTATTTGTCATGACAACCCTCAAAAGCTGAAAGAAATCACACCACCAACATCAAGACGTATATCAGATGGACGATTTTGAGAAAAAAATATACATATAAATGGAAGCAAACTTCATAAATAAATCATAAAATGAAACCATCGGCGCTGGACAGAAATTATAAGATAGATATTTTGGAGAAGAAACAAACCTGATGTCATCAGGAAGGCAATCAGCATGACAACAACCGGGAACTTTGCAGCAGTGTATATAATTTTGCCCCCCATCTTTCACCAATTTTCTCTCACGATGTAAATCAAACCGAAATCCAATTCCCCAGTCTTAGACCCCAAAATGATCGGGTTTCGGCTGAGTTTGGATGGAAATATGGTATTTAACAAGTCATTTTGGTACTCTTTTGGATTATTTTATAAATTATTTAATACATAGATTTTAATGCTTCATGAATTGAGACATGTAAAGATGATCATATACAAATTTAAAAAGTTGTAGCTAAATGACACAGGGCATCCAAACAGTAATCCAGCTTAGCATGAGCAATAAATTGTAATAATTATACTGCGATAAAATAATATTAAGAGAACAAGAGTGCTGTGTTTCCACAAGGTGCGGCCCCTATATCTCAAAGAGGAAGGCACAAGGCACCTTCCCAGTTCATGAATAGATGAGACAGGCCTTGATGTAAGGAAGGTATGCTGGCAATGTAAGGAAGATCAATTCTACTATGAAAGAAAAGGAAAAAAAAAAAAGAAGAAAGCAAAAAAAAAAAAAATTAGGAATAAAAGTAGAAGAAAAACCATGGTCCTATATAAATTTAATACCATATGTACCATTTCATAAACTTTAAACTTGAAAATCTGTCAATGACCAGGGCCGGCCCTGGGGCAGGTCAAATTGGGCGACCGCCCCAGGCCCCAGGCCTAGATCTTGTATTGATGTTCCAATAGGGTGCAAGGATGGTTTTCTACAATATTATAACAAGAAAAATAATTAAATAGATTAATGATGGGTTTTATACACTGCTTAACGAATATATCTATAGAAAATTATTGCACGTAGATTAATTTTTCAATGATAATTAATATTTAAAGTATGTTAATTTTTAATAGAGAAGGTCCCATTTTTTCATTTAGCCCTAGGTCTAAAAAATGTCAGGACCGGCCCTGTCAATGACCTACCGTGTGTGTGTATATATATATATATATATATATATATATATATATATATATATATATATATATATATATATATGTATGTATGTTAGTTTGTCCTGTATCCCGTATATTATGAGTAAATTCAGAAGATTTGCTTTCGTATCACATACAATATCCCACCATATTACGAATAAATTTAGAATATTTGGTTTCTATTCTATCACATCCAAGAATTTGTAATACCAAATCGCACCATATTATGAGTAAATTTAGAAGATTTACTTTCTCATCTCATCCAAATATCTCTGGTAAATTTTGAAGAATTACTTTATTATCACATCCAAATATTTCTAGTACTAAATCCCAGACTATGTGGAGTAAATTTAGAAGACTTACGTTTTTATCACATCCTAGCGTTTGTGAGGCTATATATACTGAGGTGTCTACCGTGGCTAAGGCCACAAATACCAGAGAGAGCAAAAGACGGCGAGTGATAAATGGGCAAAGAAATAATCAGCCTTCTATCATAAAGCACTTGGTTCCTGTTTTGTTGATTATCTTCGTCACAGCATCAGGTTTGTATCACGTCTAGCACGAGGACTCTATGATTTTTATTCATACTTTCCGTGCCAGCTCTTATTATTCTATTTTATGATTTGTTTTATTTTTTTTAGCTATTAAATGTATCAAACTTCCATTTTTCAAGAAAGCTAAATGATTCAAATTATTGATCAACTAGTTCTCCAAAATATTTTATAATAATTTATAAGGAATTATCTGAGCTATAATATAGATATCTTGTGATGTGTTTCACCTTTTTATTTCAAATTTCTAATCTCTATCCTTGTTTCCATGTATCTAATCTCTGTTACTAAGCCAATTGTCTACAAATATTGTAGAACCACTGAAGCTCCTTTGCGTTTCATGTTTGTGTGCATATGAACATTTCTGTATCATACGATTTATTGAAACCATATCTTTCTTTTTGTGATAATGGCCCGGTTATAAAGTTTTCAAATGCCTCTCACATCCCCAGCAGATACATGCACTCCAAATTTATTATTAAGTAGAGTCAAATCCACTTTTTTTTTTTTTTTTTATAATGAATGCGTACGTTTATCGCGACATACTTTTGTGTTAAATGCAAGGATTTTTTCTTAAATCCAATGGCTGGAGTTGTATGGGGTGAAGCGCAAAAGCATTGAAAAAAAAGTTGATATTTTGCCGTTTCCTGATAGAAATCTAGTCTAAATCCACAAAAGGTGAAGGAAAAGCAGACCATTTTTGCCATTTTTTCTTTTATTTTGTATTGTTTATAAATTGCCCTGATAGAACAAAAAGGCTTGCTTACATCTCAAGGTTTGCAGTTGGAGCTGTGAACATTAAAAAATCTTCATGGACTTACTGCGTTGGGGCATGTCAAAACTATCTAGACTGCGATAAGGCTTGCAGTGCTCGTGGGTTCTATGGAGGTCAATGTGTAAAACTACCTCTTGGTGGCCAATCTCTAACGTGTTGTTGCCAACGGGAGCAATCGGGAAGGAAACCTAAAGCCCCAGTGATCATGGAGAAAAGTGCTTCATACTTATTAAATAAGAGAAATCAAGTGTGTCTACTGAACAGAGAATTTGAATAAAAAGACTTGCAGTGATATGCTACAGGACTAGTTCATCTTTTCTTGTCTTCCATCCTAGATTTTGGTAAAGTAAAGAACCTTGTTTCTTTTCCTAAGAAGAATATGCCATGGGAGGTGCATGTGCACCACCAATAGTTTTATGTGTTGAGGGTTTATACAAAAGGCAATAGCCGAGGATATATGAGGGTGAGAGACATAAGGGGCCTAGGCCTACTCAGGTCTGCTAAACCTGAAAGGGAGCGGCCGACCCAGCTTCCTTAGTAACCAGGTTCCTCCCTCACTCGAACTTCTTTGCCACTTCACTGGCGAGGGGCCAATCACCTATATGGTAGGTTGTTTAGCGAGAGTATCATAGAGGTTGGAGAGGTGATAATGGTGCTTGTTGGTGTACTGTGAGGGCCAACAAAAAAATAATAATAACTGAGGAGGATGCTTCAAATTGGAAAATTCCGCTGTCTCTTTCCCTCCAAATGCTCCAGCAAACCACTATTATGACACATCCAATGGATAACTATTGATTCGCTTTAAGATATGCACTTAACCGCATGTTATATAGATAGAAGCTAGTGTTTGGGATGGTTAGTGTGTGTGCTCTAGCCTGGATTATTGCCAAACTTGTTGTGCAAATGGACGCAAGAGAAAGATGTGGTTCAAGTTTTATCTGAATTTCTACATAAGACACAACCATCGGACCGTTCCATCTTTTTTTCTATAGGTTTTCACCTACTAGTATTATGTTGTTCACTATTAACCACAAGAAAACTTTTGCTTTCTTCAATAGCCAGAGTTTCCACAATCTTGTGAGTAGTGAGGTTATCCCTCCATGCATGAAGATAAGATAGGTGGTCCCGATTTTGAAGCTTCTTCAGTTATCCCATTTCCATTCTATATGATCGTCCTCTATGGTGAGGTTTTGTCCCTCTAGACTCTTAGTTAGCTCTTCCAACTCCTTCTTTCCTTCTGCTGCTTATAGTTCATCCATTGGTTGGTCTACCATCGAGGAAGGCCATGAGAGATATTTGTGGATGATTTAGCAAGTGGTACAGTATTAGGTATAAACAACTTAAAAGATATTTCAAACATCTAAGAGTCATGCCAAAAGGCAATATTCTCCCAATCCCCCACATTCTAGTGTTGCGAAATATGTCCCAAAAGCCAATCGTCAACTTGTTGATGGTTGAGCAACCTTGTATTGTAATTGATTTGTTAATAAATAAAATATATTTTTGATATTTTCATCACAAGTTTTCATCTTCTAATGAACTTCGTTGTTGTGATGAAGTTCTTAGGACTATTTAGGCTCGATAAAGAGAAGATTTATCGATGAGTCCTTCAAACTATTCTCGACCAAATGATAGACTGTTAATAAGGACGACAGTTTCTATCAAGCATAGGTTGCTGTAGGCCATATGGGTTGGTTGTCCTCTTAACCAAAGAGTATGGAGACACTGGTATGGCATACATGTGAGATGTAAGGGTATATCGTCATTGAATGTGACCAACTCCAGAGCATTCTGCTGTCGAGAATGTCTCTGATGGGATATAGGTATAAGTGTCCCTTAGACCTGAGATCGCCTCAGTGACTTGCAAGCAATTCACTGTGCTTTGGTACTGAACTAACTGAACTTTTAATTCAGTGATGGAAGACTTTTGGGCACAGTCAAGTACTTGTGAAGTCAGAGTGTGATCAAGATGTGATTGACTACTCCAAGAGTTGGAGAAGAATGAGTCACTGTATTTCAATTTAGCAAAACCTTGGCCAGGATAATCCATCAGATGGATTTGATATTTTAAAATATAATGTGGACAACCTGATCAGAATTGACAATTGAACTCTGAGGTGTCCTATGAGCTTTTTGGTCAAGGGGATGAATTATATGGAAACTATATCTGCATGGGTTCTAAGGATGTTGTTCTACACATTTGACCTATCCGACCATCGGGTACCATTGTTAGATGGTCACTTCGATTGGTATAAAAATTTATTTCTACACTACTAACTTAGATTCGAACCAATGAGGTCACACACATCAGAGTTCACGATCCGATCGGATGGTTGATCAACGATTAAGAATCGTTCAAGGGTTAAACGATCAATACGATTGACATTTAACTTAGTATAAGTGTTGTAGGAGGATCGATTAGCAATTTGATTGCTAATTGGCTTAATTTGATTAAATCAAAAGGCTGAGATTAAGTCTAATTAAATATAATTTAATTAGATTTGGTTTGGGCTTGATTGGATCAAGTTCAATTAGTTTATTGGATAATCCAAGTGCAAGAAAAAACTAGTCCTAGTTCAAATAGGACTTAGGTCAACTTAATTTCTAATTTGATTAAAAAATTAAATCAAATTTAAATCAAATTTAATTTGATTAAATTAGGCTTTTAATTGGATTAAGATCTATTTTAATTAGGTTGATTTGATTTTGGTTTTATTTGATTTGAGAAACCAAATGTGAACAAGTCATAGATTGAATCTTAGTAAGACTAGGATTCCACCTTATGCCACCTTAGCCCCCACACCCACTCTCTCTTATCCCATGCCCACTCTCTCTTATTTTGTGTGACAAATATTCTCTCCCAGGTCTTCACGCATGCCCAAAGGTTTCCTCTCTTTCTCTCTTATATGGAAAGTGGTTGTGGATCAAGTCAAAATAGGAATTAGTTTAGATTTTAAATTTTATGAGATAGAGTTTTAGGAAACCAAAATACTTTTCTTATGGCATTGATTTTATTCAGATTTTTAAAATTTTTTGTAGCTTTTATGGCACATAATATGCACCCTTTGTTGGTGGTCCACACATAAAAAGAAGGAGGGGCACCCAAGAGTTGAGCGCCCCTTATCTTGCCCTGTTTGGATATACCTTGACTAGGTATTTGACCTAGACAAGACTCAATCATATCTCTCTATTTAAAATAAATTTTTTCATAAAATTTTTGTAGATTATAGAGCTTTGAGAGTCATTTAGGGCATCCAAAAATCAAGAAGAAAGAGTCTTGAGGCATGGAGATCTAATAGACACCAAACTAGGTGTCTGGGTTAGAGCAAAGAGAAGAAGAAGAGGGTCTTCTTCTAGAGTTGCTGGGTTCATCTCTTTCCTTCCTCCATCTATAAGTTTTTTGAGAGTTTCTCATCTAAAACTCCTTCTCCTACTTCTCATCTTTGAAAGAGTCCAAATCAAGAAGAAGGAGGCATCTGATCAACCATCGAAGAAGGATCAGCGCAGTACTAGCATACTGTGCTGATTTCCTGCACCAAGACTTCTGATCGTGATTTGTGAGATCGTATAGATGACTCCTAAAGGCTGGAAACATGTGCGGCTCGCAACATCATCCTCAAGCCTGGATCAGCAAAATTTGAACGTCTAACTTGCAAGGTAATAGATCTGATCTATTATATTTTACATACATTAGATGTAGTATAGAAACATATTGATATGATCAACATATAGTTCTTGTTCTTTATATTTTAATTTTGATTTAATGCCATATAATAATTATATAACAGGATTTTAGATCTAAGAATTCTCTAGTTTTATAAAATAAATTTTTGATTTATTTTAGTCTTCTGCTGCTTAATCTTGAAAAAGTTTCAAGATCTAACCTGAAACCCTAGATCTGGTTCTTTCAATTAGTTTCAGAGCCTAGGTGTTTATTACATGATTATTTATACATGCTTAGATTATTTCTTAGATTAGATCTAATTTATAATCTGATTGTTAAATCTGAAATTAAAATTTTTAGATCAATCACGAATTGTAGGTTGTCCTGCTGTAAGGTTTACCCTTTACAGTGTAAAGGTTGTCCTAGTTCGTGTAGATCTATCTTTAATTATAAATTTGTTAGATGTGATCTAGATTAAATTTAATTTATTAGATTTAAAAAATATTTAAATCTAAAATAAAATCTTTTGTTAATAATTTTTGTCAAAGAACCATCATATATTTGTCTGAAAAATTTACGCAGTTTAAAGTTGAAATTATTTCAATTACATGAACCTGTTTAGATTAGATCTAAAGTAGTTTCATGCTTTTTTTACTTGCATTTTGATTATGAATCAAATATGCAACTTGGTTGGTAGAACCGTATTATAAAAATATTTTACAAATATAAAAATTATTTTCAAAAGTTGAATCCCAACCCTCAGCCCAAAAACTTAATTGAGAACTAAAGTTATTGATTAGGTTCTAGAATTGTGAATTGAAGAACCTAAGACACAAACCATAACACATTGGGTTAATGGATTAGTGAAAATTAGGTCCATTAATTGGGTTAGACCTAAGGTTAGGTTAAAAATGGATTTAATTAGAGAATTGACTAAATCTAATTAATTATTATCTTAGATTAGGTCAAGGATTCTCTAGATCAATTACAATAGTTGTAGTTGGTCAAGTCCATGTCTTTAACGAGAACAAATGGATTGATTCTTGGCTAAGCAGTCTAGCATGAACTGTTAGGTTAATCTAATGAAACTATTAAATCAGTTGGTGTCTAAGGTAAACCAGACCAGTGATTTTTTAATTGGCAGCCTGCTTATCTGACCATTTCTGATGGTGTCTAAGGAAGCTTTGGCAGATCCTCCCTCGATCGAACTTACCTGGTTCTTGGTGAATTATATTTTGATCAGATCATTTGATTATTCGTGTTGACCCATGTCAGCTAGGTAAATCAGCGTGACTGATTTAGGTGCTCCTAGACCAGCCCTTTTAATGGTCTCTCTTAAGCTGACTTGGTGAAGCCAGTGGGAGGATCATGATAAGCTGGTTCATTTGACCTCATCATCTAAATCAATTAAATCTTTCAAAATTATTAGTTCTTAAAATAAATAGTTATGGTGATAACTAGATCATAGCTCCCATTAAGTGGATGATAATGGGTCCATCAGTTGGATAATCATTGGAGGCCAAAGGCCTGTGCTTATCGGCTGATGGAATTATCATTCATGATATAATTTCTTGACTGTATCTTTCTAAATGGTAGTTAGGTTAGCCAAACCAAAATTGGGCCTAATCATTTATTGGCTTGATGGGCCAAATATGGTCATGTTAATGGTTGGACCTAACCAGACCTTTTTAGTGGGAGGCCAAAGTCTATTGATTAGGGACTAGGGCAAAATTAAGATTACTAAAAATTATTTAAAAAAATAATTAGTTATGAACCTACCCTTAGATGTACATAGGTTGGCCAACCAAAGTTGGGCTTGTGTGCAGTCTAAGTAATTCTAGTACCCTAAGGAATTAGGGTAATTCCTCGAATTGGAGGTAGAGACTACCAATTCGAATAAAATAATGAGAGAAACCTTTTGATTAAAATCCAAATCTTTAAGTTTAATGAATCAATTATTAATTAGGTTATAATTTTTCTTTATGCAGATATGGCCACTTCCCTATCATCTGATCATTGTTGGACAATGATAAGTTGGTGGGATCCAACTTCGATAGCTGGTACCAAAAGTTGAAGATAGTCCTGAAGCATGAATGGATCCTATATGTGATAATGGATCCTGCACCTGAGGAGCCAGCTGCCAATGTACATAGAAAGTCAGAGACACTTACCAGAAGTGGCTCAATGATCGGACCATGGTGCACTGCATCATGCTGGCTACCATGAGCGACGAGTTCAATCGCAGATTTGAGACGGCTCAGCCAGAGAGAATGCTTCAAGTATTGGAGGATGCCTTTGGCACACCCGATGACGTGGAGAGGCACAAGACTAGTGCCATCTTCAACACCAAAATGCGGGATGGTGCCTCTATCACTATCATGTATTGTACATGATCGAGCTGATGGAGCGTTTGAGCAAGCTCGGCTTTTCCTTGCATGAGCAGCTTGGGAAAGATGCAATACTGAACTTGCTGCCTAAGTCTTATCTCTCATTTCACTCATTATAGAATGACAAAGTTTGAAGTAAACTATCACGGGTTACTGGAGTTGCTTCAGAACTTTGAGAAGGATCACCAACTCCACAAAGAGTCAGTGAGCTTAGTGGAAGGTTCCTCTTCTGATTCTCGACCTTTGAGAAAGAGAAGAAGAACAAGAAGAAAAAAGTGAAGAAGGTGCAAGTTCAGGCTGGGACATCTGTGCAGAGCCAGATAGAAAGATCAAGCCTGATAAGAGTCTATTCTACTGGCAAGCACCCTAGATTAGATAGTGTATCAGATATTACTTATGGTACTGTAGGCTAGGTCATATAAATAAGAACAGAATAAACAGGTTGACTCAAGAGAAAATCCTCGAAGTCAGAGATTGTGAATCACTTTTAACCTATGAGTCATGTCTCTTGGTAAAATGATCAAGTCACCTTTTACTGAAAAAGGTGAGAGAGCTACTGAGCTTTTGGGCCTTGTACATACTGATGTATGCGGGCTTATGAGCACAAGTGCTAGAGGTGGATATTTCTACTTCATCACTTTCATGGATGATCTATCCAGATATGGATATGTCTATCTGATGAAACATAAGTCGGATTCATTTGAAATGTTCAAACGATTCCGAAATGAAGTAGAAAAGCAACGAAAAGAGTTCTAAATCTCTTTGATCTGACCGAGGAGGGGAATACTTTCTGATGAGTTTCTCCACATATCTAGGAGAGAATAGGATTTTCTCCAATGGACTCCTCAGGAACCCATAGCATAATGGTGTGTCTGAAAGGAGAAATCAGACTCTGTTAGACATGGTCCGATCCAT
>NC_025995.2:76489755-76520126 GCF_000442705.2 Elaeis guineensis | reverse complement strand
TATTTGTAGATTTAAGGCATGTGTATGATTTATGTCCTATTCTGCCACATTTGAAACAAGTAATATTTGTAGACTTGTTACTTGGATAATTTACATAAATATCTTTCAGAAACTTTTATTTTTTCAGAGGTTTATAGCCAAGTCCAGCCTTATCATATATAGCTTTCTGATTTTCAAGGATCATATTTAGTTTGTTTGAACTTAAGGTGAACTTATCTATTATAGATTTCAGCTTGTTAATTTCATCCTTTAAGCTTTGATTTTCTTGACTCAAGGTAAATTTTTCAATTGAAAGAATTTCAGCTTGTTTCACTAAGGACTGATTTTCAATTTCAGTTCTTTGTTTTTCTTCCCTAGTTTCTTTAATTCATCAATTGAATCATAGAATGCTTCATGCAATTCTTCAAATGTGAATTCACTAGTGGATTCAGAAGTTACCTCATTTTCGTGTGCCATCAGGCACAGGTTGGCTTGTTCTGTTGAGGTTTCCTCGTCGGAGCTTGAGTCATCACTCGCACTCCAAGTTGCCATCATTGCTTTCTTTTTGAACTTTCTGAGACCTTTCTTCAGTTGTGGACATTCGGATCTGAAATATCCCGGCTTCTTGCACTCGTAGCATGTAAGGGGTTGATCTTTCTCTTTTTCTTTGCTTTGTTCCCCTTTTGTGAATTTCTTTCTCATCCCCTGTTTCCTTTTTCTTAGAAACTTCTTAAATTTTCGGGTGATGAGTGCCATCTCTTCATCCTGTTCTTCATCTTCAGATTCATCCGTTTCATAATCAGGCGAAGTTGTGGATTTGAGGGCAATGGTTCTTTTCTTTTTGACTTCATCCTTTTGATGTTGCTTCATGCTAAGTTCATGAGTCATCAAGGATCCAAGAAGCTCTTCTAGAGGTAGAGTGTTCAAGTCCTTTGCTTCTTGGATGGCAGTCACCTTGGCTTCCCAAGTTCTTGGCAGTGACCTGAGAATCTTCCTTACAAGTTCACTGTTAGTATAAGATTTGCCAAGACTCTTCAAACCATTAATTATATCAGTAAAACGAGTAAACATGGCAGTTATGAACTCATCATGCTCTATTTTAAACAATTCATATTTATGTACAAGCATGTTTATTTTAGACTCTTTTACTTGATTTGTTCCCTCATGGGTTACTTCTAACCTATCCCATATTTTTTTAGCAGATGCACAAGTAGAAATGTGATTGAATTCACTAGCATCTAGTGCACAATAAAGAACATTCATGGCTTTGGCATTTAATTGTGCCAATTTCTTGTCAACCTCATCCCATTCTTTTTCGGGTTTGGTTGACTCCTCACCATCTATAATCTTGGTGGGTGTGTGAGGACCGTTCACTATGATACTCCAAATATCATAGTCGAGTGCTTGTATGAATATCTTCATCCGAGCTTTCCAATAGGTGTAATTAGACCCATTGAAAAGTGGAGGTCGGTTTGTAGATTGCCCCTCGGCTAGAGAAGTACCGACATGGGTTGCCATAGATCTTTGGCTCTTTGATTGTTAGATCAAAGAAGGGCTAGAGCACCGGGCTCTGATACCACTTGTTGCCCAGCTATGCAACCCAAGAGGGGGGGTGAATTGGGTTTCTAAAAATTTTAGACTTAATTAATTTCTGATGATGAACAAGACAAAGATTTTAATTCAATATTAATTATCTAAATCAAGAATGCAAGAATATAATAAAGAAATAAAGTGAAGCAATAAAGCACACCACAAACACAAGGATTTATAGTGGTTCGGTGCTAACCTTGCACCTACATCCACTCCCCAAGATCCTACTGAGAATTTCAATCCACTATACTTTGTATTCAACCCGAATACAAAATGTCGGAAACTCCGACACTAGCTATCCCAAGCTAGTCTACTTATTTCCCGGGTACAAGTAAACCCAAAACACTCCGATTTCAGGTTCGGATCAACCTTCCCTTGTTTTGGAAATCCTCCAAAAACAAGAACAATTACTTACAAGAGTAAGAGAATTTAAAGCACAAATTAATACAATAACAGCTCCTTAAATGAGCGAATATAACAATAAAAGCTTTACTCAAATGAAGAACCCCTTTTCGGATTTTTTCAAGATGGATGAACGCTTGAACGAATGCTTGAGAAGAGGTTGATTGTTGATTGAAGATCTCTTGAAAGCTTTGGAAGATCTCTAGATCAAGGTTGAACAATAGGCTTGAAAGATCTTCTCTTTGAAAGCTCTTGAATCTCTTTCACAATCTCTCGTGTGGATTTTGGATCCTCTTTTCTTTTTCTCTCAAATTATCTCGTGGATCCTCTCAATGAATTTTATCTCTCTTTTGATCTGCCGATTGATCTTCTTCTTTTTTCAATTTGATCTGCTATTTAATCTGCAATTTCTTTCACCATTTGAAGCATTTTATGGCATTAGAAGCAAGAGAAAATAATTTAGGCAGATAAAGAGCCGTTAGAGCAATTTTAGGAAGCATAAAAGGCAATTAAAACGGGCAAAAAAATATCCGTTGCTGACATTTTCCATCGCAGGGGTCGACTCATGAGTCGACTCATGCTACAGGAGTCGACTTCTGTTGCACAGACCAGACAGTCTTGATTTCTGGATTTTTCGGCTCAAATCAGCAGAGGTTGACTCATGAGTCGACTCATGCCTTGTGGGTCGACTCATGAGTCGACTCACAGGTCGTGCCAAGTCAAAAATCCAGCGTGCCATGAGAATTTTTTTTGCGTGCCAATCAGCTCATAGTGCCATGAGTTGACTCATGAGTCGACTCATGCACTTCAAACCTTCATAACTTCAAAAATATAAGTCCAAATATAATAAAATTTTCACCAATAGTTACAAATCATTTATTCTATCAAATGATACTATCAAATCAGGATTTTAGTGAAATTACGATTTTGCCCTTGAAGAGCATAAGGACTTTTTCAATTTAAAATTGTTTGTATCCCTTCAATCTGCTTTGTAATCATCAAAATCAATCTAGGAGCAACAGTCCTAATGGAGGTGGAAGAGAGTATGGAGAGAAGGGGGAGGGAGAATAAGAGTGAGTGTGGGAGCATTCTCCCATATAGAAGAATTCTCCCATGTCAAAGAACTTTTCCAATTTCCTAATTTGATTTCTCTAAAACAACCATAATTTGAGTAGATCAGTACTTCCCAATTGGGGGTCTTTTTGTTAGATGTCTCCAAAGGGACTTCTAAATTGGGACTCTTATTTGTCATGACAACCCTCAAAAGCTGAAAGAAATCACACCACCAACATCAAGACGTATATCAGATGGATGATTTTGAGAAAAAAATATACATATAAATGGAAGCAAACTTCATAAATAAATCATAAAATGAAACCATCGGCGCTAGACAGAAATTGTAAGATAGATATTTTGGAGAAGAAACAAACCTGATGTCATCAGGAAGGCAATCAACATGACAACAGCCGGGAACTTTGCAGTAGTGTATATAATTTTGCCCCCCATCTTTCACCAATTTTCTCTCACGATGTAAATCAAACCGAAATCCAATTCCCCAGTCTTAGACCCCAAAATGATCGGGTTTCGGCTGAGTTTGGATGGAAATATGGTATTTAACAAGTCATTTTGGTACTCTTTTGGATTATTTTATAAATTATTTAATACATAGATTTTAATGCTTCATGAATTGAGACATGTAAAGATGATCATATACAAATTTAAAAAGTTGTAGCTAAATGACACAGGGCATCCAAACAGTAATCCAGTAATCCAGCTTAGCATGAGCAATAAATCGTAATAATTATACTGCGATAAAATAATATCTACAAGTAAGAAACCAAAACTCTTTCCTTATGGTACTAATTTTATCCAGATTTTTTTTAAAATTTTTGTAGCTTTTATGGCACATAATATGCACCCTTTGCTAGTAGTCCATGCACAAAAAGAAGGAGGAGGCACCCAAGAGTTGGGCGCCCCTTATCTTGCCCTGTTTGGATATATCTTGACTAGGTATTTGACCAAGACAAGGACTCAATTATATCTCTCTATTTAAAATGAATTTCTTTATGAAATTTTTGTAGATTATATAGCTTTGAGAGACCTTCAGGGCATCCAAAAATCAAGAAGAAAGAATCTTAGGGCGTGGAGATCTAATAGACACAAAACTAGGTGTCTGGGTTAGAGCAAAGAGAAGAAGAAGAGGGTCTTCTTCTAGAGTTGCTGGGTTCATCTCTTTCCTTCCTCCATCTGTAAGTTTTCTGAAAGTGTCTCATCTAAAACTCTTTCTCTTACTTCTCATCTTTGAAAGCGTCTAAATCAAGAAGAAGGAGGCATCTGATCGACCATCGAAGAAGGATCAATGCAGTACTAGCATACTGTGCTGATTTCCTGCACCAGGACTTCTGATCGTGATTCGTGGGCTCGTGTGGATGACTCCTAGAGGTTGGATGCATGTGTGGCTCACAACATCATCCACAAGTCCGGATCAGCAAAGTTAGAACATCTAACTTGCAAGGTAATAGATCTGATCTATTATATTTTACATACATTAGATGTAGTATAGAAACATGTTGATATGATCAACATGTAGTTCTTTCTCTTTATATTTTAATTTTTGATTTAATATCATATAATAATCATATAACAGAATCTTAGATCTAAAAATTTTTTAATTTTATAAAATAAATTTTTATTTATTTTAGTCTTCTGCTGCTTGATCTTGAAAAAGTTTCAAGATCTAACCCTGAAATCCTAGATCTGGTTCCTTCAATTAGTTTCAGAGCCTAGGTTGTTTATTATTTGATTATTTATACATGCTTAGATTATTTCTTAGATTAGATCTAATTTATAATCTGATTGTTAAATCTGAAATTAAAATTTTCAGATCAATCACGAACTGTAGGTTGTCCTGCTATAAGGTTTATCCCTTATAGTGTAAAGGTTATCTTAGTTCGTGTAGATCTATCTTTAATCATAAATTTGTTAGATGTGATCTAAATTAAATTTATAATTTATTAGATTTAAAAAAATTTTAAATCTAAAATAAAATCTCTTTGTTAATAATTTTCACGTAAAGAACCATCATATATTTATCTGAAAAATTTATGCAGTTTAAAGTTGAAATTATTTCAATTACATGAACCTGTTTAGATTAGATCTAAAGTAGTTTCATGCTTTTTTTACTTGTATTTTGATTATGAATCAAATATACAACTTGGTTGGTAGAACCATATTGTAAAAATATTTTATAAATATGAAAATTATTTTCAAAAAGCCGAACCTCAACCCTCAGTTCAAAACTTAATTGAGAATTAAGAAGTTGTTTGATTAGGTTCTAGAATTGTGAATTGAAGAACCTAAGATACAAATCATAACACATTGGGTTAATGGATTAGTGAGAATTAGGTCCATTAATTGGGTTAGACCTAAGGTTAGGTTAAAGATGGATTTAATTAGAGAATTGACTAAATCTAATCAATTATTGTCTTAGATTAGGTCAAGGATTCTTTAGATCAATTACAATAGTTGTAGTTGGTCAAGTCCATATCTTTAACGAGAACCAAATGGACTTGATTCTTGGCTAAGCGGTCTAGCATGAACTATTAGGTTGATCGAATCGAAACTAATTAAACCAGTTGGTGTCTAAGGTAAATCAGATCGTTGGTTTTTAATTGGCAGCCCACTTACCTGACCATTTCTGATGGTGTCTAAGGCAAGCTTTGGTAGATCCTCCCACCGATCGAACTTACCTGACCTCTTGGTGAAATTATGTTTTGATCAGATCACTTGACTATTCGAGCTGACCCATGTCAGCTAGGTAAATCAGTGTGACTGATTTAGGTGCTCCTAGACCAGCCCTTTTAATGGTCTCCCTTAAGCTGACTTGATGAAGCCAGTGGGAGGATCATGATAAGCTGGTTCATCTAACCTCATCCTCTAAATCAATTAAATCTTCTAAAATTATTAGGTCCTTCAAATGAAATAGTTATGGTGATAACTAGATCATAGCCTCTCATTAAGTAGATGATAATGGGTCCATCAGTTGGATAATCATTGGAGGCCCAAAGGCTTGGTGCTTATCGGCTGATGGAATTATCATTCGTAATATGATTTTTTGACTGTATCTTTCTAAATGGTGGTTAGGTTAGCCAACCAAAGTTGGGCCTAATCATTTATTGGCTAGATGGGCCAAGTATGGTCATGTTAATGGTTGGACCTAACCAGACCTTTTCAGTGGAGGCCAAAGCCTACTGATTAGGGACTAGGGTAAAATTAAAATTACTAAAAATTATTTAGAGAAATAATTAGTTATGAACCTACCCTTAGATGTACATGGGTTGGCCAACCAAAGTTAGGCTTGTGTGCAGTCTAAGTGGATTCTAGTACCCACTAAGGAATTAGGATAATTTTTCGAATTCGAGGTAGAGGCTACCAATTCGAATAAAATAGTGGAAGAAATCTTTTGATTAAAGTCCAAATCTTTAGGTTTAATAAATCAATTACTAATTAGGTGATGATTTTTCTTTGTACAGATATGGCCACTTCCCTATCACTCTGATCATTGTTGGACAATGATAAGTTGGTGGGATCCAACTTTGATAGCTGGTACCGAAAGTTGAAGATAGTCTTGGAGCATGAACGGATCCTGTATATGATAATGGATCCTGCACCTGAGGAGCCAGCTACCAATGTACCTGGAACAGTCAGAGACACTTACCAGAAGTGGCTCAGTGACCAGACCATGATGCAATGCATCATGCTGGCTACCATGAGTGACGAGTTCAATCGCAGATTTGAGACGGCTCAGCCAAAGGACATGCTTCAAGTATTGGAGGATGCCTTTGGCACACCCGATAATGTGGAGAGGTACAAGACTAGTTGTGCCATCTTCAACCCCAAAATGAGGGATGGTGCCTCTGTCACTGATCATGTATTGTACATGATCGAGCTGATGGAGCATTTGAGCAAGCTCGACTTTTCCTTGCATGAGCAGCTTGGGAAAGATGCAATATTGAACTCACTGCCCAAGTCTTATCTCCCATTCCTCACTTATTATAGAATGACAAAGTCTGAAGTAAACTACCACGGGTTACTGAGGTTGCTTCAGAACTTTGAGAAGGATCACCAACTCCACAAGGAGTCGGTAAACTTAGTGGGAGGTTCCTCTTCTGATTCTTGACCCTTTGAGAAAGGGAAGAAGAATAAGAAGAAGAAAGTGAAAAAGGTGCAAGTTCAGGTTGGGACATCTGTGTAGGGCCAGACCAGAAAGATCAAGCTCGATAAGAGTCTATTCTATTGGCAAGCATCCTAGATTAGATAGTGCATCAGATATCTACTTATGGCACTGTAGGCTAGGTCATATAAATAAGAATAGAATAAACAGGTTGACTCAAGAGGAAATCCTCGAAGTTAGTGATTGTGAATCACTTTCAACCTATGAGTTCTATCTTCTTTGTAAAATGACCAAGTCACTTTTTACTGAAAAAGATGAGAGAGCTATTGAGCTCTTGGGTCTTGTACATACTGATGTATGCGGGCTTATGAGCACAAGTGTTAGAGGTGGATATTTCTACTTCATCACTTTCACAGATGATCTATCCAGATATGGATATGTCTATCTGATGAAACATAAGTCGGATTCATTTGAAATGTTCAAACGATTCCGAAATGAAGTAGAAAAATAAACCGAAAAGAGTTCTAAAACTCTTCGATCTGACCGAGGAGGGGAATACCTTTCTGATGAGTTTTTCACATATCTAGGAGAGAATGGGATTCTCTCCCAATGGACTCCTCCAGGAACACCAGAGCATAATGGTATGTCTGAAAAGAGAAATCAGACTCTGTTAGACATGGTCCGATCCATGATGGATTTTGCCAGCTTGTCGATATCCTTCTGGGGATATACAGTCGAATCAGCCTGTTATCTATTAAATAAAATTCCAAGTAAGTCTGTAATTAAGACTCCATATGAGATATGGATAGGGCGTAAGCCAGCACTTTCACACCTTAGGGTCTGGGGGTGCTCGGCCTATGTCAAATGGTTAGTCACAGATAAACTTGGACCTAGGTCTGACAACTGCACATTCATAGGGTACCCCAAAGAGATCAAAGGATATTTTTTCTACCATGCTGATGAAAAAAAGGAGCTCATCAGCCTTAAGGCAACCTTTTTAGAAAAGGAGTTTCTTGGTGAAGGAACTGTTGCCTCTAAGGTTGAACTTGATGAAGTTCAATGGGTAGAAGGACCGACACCAATAGCTGAACCTGAGTCAGATTTGATTAGATCAAATTTGAAGCCCAATATACCTGCACCATTAAGGCGATCCGGTAGAGTACCGCATCAGTCGGACAGATACTACAATTTCTTGATCCAGAATAGTGATCCTATCGAACTTGATGAGAACGATGAAGATCCGATCACCTATATTGGTGCAATGCAGAGATCTGATTCTGAGAAATGGCTTGAAGCCATAAAATTTGAAATGGAGTCCATGAAGGTCAACGATGTATGGACATTCGTTGACCCACCTGAAGGAGTTAAACCCATTGGGTGTAAATGGGTCTTCAAAAAGAAGAGGGGTGCAGATGAAAAGGTGGAGACCTATAAAGCCCGTTTGATTACCAAAGGGTATCGTTAACGTTATGGTATTGACTATGACGAGATGTTCTCTCCTATGGCAATTCTCAAATCTATTTGGATAATGCTTGCAATAGCTGCCCATCTGGATTATGAGATCTGGTAGATGGATGTAAAGATAGCTTTTCTGAATGGAGAGCTGATCGAAGAGGTGTATATGATACAACCTGAGGGGTTTACATCCACAGATGAGTCAAAAGTGTGCAAGCTTCAGAGATCCATTTATGGATTGAAGCAAGCTTCTCGGAGTTGGAACATGCATTTTGATAAGGTGATCAAAACGTATGGCTTCGTTAAGAATGGAGAAGAGCCCTGCATCTATAAATAGGCAAATGGTTCGATTGTGATATTCATTATCTTGTACGTGGATGACATTCTCTTAATCGAAAATGACATCCCCACACTATAGGAAATAAAAGTTTGGTTGTCATCACAGTTCTCCATGAAGGACTTGGATGAAGTATCGTACATCCTACGGATGAAGATCTATAGGGATAGATCTAAAAAGATGCTTGGGTTATCTAAGTCCACGTACATAGACACTGTGCTGAAGAGGTTCAGCATGGAGAATTCTAAGAAGGGCTATCTACCGATAGGCCATGAAATTTTTCTCTCTAAGATGGATTGTCCGACAACTCCTGAAGAGAGAGAGCATATGAGTAGAGTCCCATATACTTCGATCATGAGATCTATCATGTACGCCATGACATGTACAAGGTCAGATGTGGCATACTCACTAGGAGTAGTGAGTAGATACCAATCTGATCCTGGAAAAAACTACTGAAAAGTGGTTAAAGCCATCCTTAAGTATTTAAGAAATACTAAGGACCAATGGTTGGTTTATGGCGAGTCAGATCTGAAACTTATGAGGTTTACAGACTCCAGCTTTCAATCTGACCATGATGACAGCAGAAGCGTGTCGGGTTATATCTTTATTCTGAATGGAGCCATCTGCTGGAAGAGTTTCAAGCAGCATACTGTGGCAGACTCTGCTGGAAGAGTTTCAAGAGCCATCATCAAGCTTAGAGTAGCATTCTTTCTCGATGGTCCGGTCCCGCTCTACTGCGACAGCACTGGTGCCATAGCTCAGGCAAAAGAATCCAAAGCACACCAGTGGATGAAGAACATTTTGCGCCGCTTCCACCTGATCTGAGAGATCGTGGATCGAGGTGACGTTGACCTTCAGAAGATCGATGAAAAGAAAAATCTGACCGACCCCTTCACTAAAGTGATAAAGGAGTTCGACAATCACAAGTCCAAGATGAGTATTAGATACTGTGCCGAGTGGCTTTAGGACAAGTGGGAGTTGTCAGAAAATATATCCCAAAAATCAATTGTCAACCTGTTGACAGTTGAGCAACCTTGTATTATAATTGATTTGTTAATAAATAAAATATATTTTTGATATTTTCATCACAAGTTTTTATCTTCTAATGAACTCTATTGTTGTGATGAAGTCCTTAGGACTATTTAGGTTCGATAAAGAGAGGATTTATCGATTAATCCTTAAAACTGTTCACGATCAAATGATGGACTATTAATAAGGATGACAGCTTCTATCGAGCATAGATCGTTGTAGGCCATATGGGTTGGTTGTCCTCTTAACCAAAGAGTGTGGAGACACTGGTATGACATACAGGTGAGATATAAGGGTACATCATTATGGAACATCACCAACTTCAGAGCATTCTACTGTCGAGAATATCTCTGATGGGATATAGGTATAAGTGTCCCTTAGACCTGAGATCGCCTCAGTGACTTGCAAGCAACTCACTGTGCTTTGGTACTGGACTAACTAAATTTTTAATTCAATGATGGAAGGCATTTGGGCACAGTCAAGTACTTGCAAAGTCAGAGTGTGATCAAGATTGGATTGATCAAGATGGGATTGACCACTCCAAGAGTTGGAGAAGAATGAGTCGCTGTATTTTAATTTAGCAAAATCTTAGCCAAGGTAATCCATCAGATGGATTTAATATTTTGAAATACAATGTAGACAACCTGATCAGAATTGACAGTTGAACTCTAAGGTGTCCTATGAGCATTTTAGTCAAGGAGATAAATTATATGGAAACTATATCCGCATGAGTTCTGAGGATGTTGTTCTACACATTCGACCTATCCAGCCGTCGGGTACTATTGCTAGATGGTCACTTCGATTAGTACAAAAATTTATTCTTATGCTTCCGACTTAGGTTCAGACCTATGAGATCATACATATTAGAGTTCACGATCCGATCGGATGGTTGATCAACGATTAAGAATCATTCTAGGGTTAAACGATCAATATGATTGACATTTAACCTAGTGCAAGTGTTGCAGGAGGATCGATTAGCAATTCGATTGCTAATTGACTTAATTTGATTAAGCCAAAGGGTTGAGATTAAGTCTAATTAAATATAATTTAATTAGATTTAGTTTGGGCTTGATTGGATCAAGTCCAATTGGTTTATTGGATAAGCCAAGTGTAAGAAAAAACTAGTCCTAGTTCAAACAGGACTTGGGTCAACCTAATTTTTAATTTGATTAAAAAATTAAATTAGATTTAAATCTAATTTAATATGATTAAATTAGGCTCTTAATTAGGTTAAGACTTATTTTAATTAGGTTGATTTGGTTTTAATTTTATTTGGTTTGAGAAATCAAATTTGAACAAGTCATAGATTGAATCCTAGTAAGACTAGGATTCCACCTTACGCCACCTTAGCCCCCACGCTCTTACTAGGATTCCACCTTACGCCACCTTAGCCCCCACGTCCACTCTCTCTTATCCTACGCCCACTCTCTCTTATTTTGTGCGACAAATATTCTCTCCCAGGTCTTCGCGCACGCCCAAAGGTTTCTTCTCTTTCTCTCTTATATGGAAAGCAGTTGTGGATCAAGTCAAAGTAGGAATTAGTTTGGATTTCAAATTCTATGACATAGAGTTTTAGGAAACTAAAACTCTTTCCTTATGGAACTGATTTTACCCAAATTTTTTTTTAGATTTTCAAGGCTTTTATGGCACATAATATGTGCCCTTTGCTGGTGGTCCACACACAAAAAGAAGGAGGGGGCACCCAAGAGTTGGGCGCCCCTTATCTTGCCCTGTTTGGATATACCTTGACTAGATATTTGACCTAGACAAGGACTCTATCATATCTCTCTATTTAAAATAAATTTTTTCATGAATTTTTTGTGGATTATATAGCTTTGAGAGATCTTTGGGGAATCTAAAAATAAAGGAGAAAGAGTCTTGGGGCATGGAGATCTAATGGACACAAAACTAGGTGTCTGGGTTAGAGCAAAGAGAAGAAGAAGAGGGTCTTCTTCTAGAGTTACTGGGTTCATCTCTTCCCTTCCTCCATCTGTAAGTTTTCTAAGAGTGTCTCATCTAAAACTCCTTCTCCTACTTCTCATCTTTGGAAGAGTCCAAATCAAAGAAAAGGAGGCATCTGATAGATCATCGAAGAAGGATCAACGCAGTACTAGCATACTGTGCTGATTTTCTGCACCAAGACTTCTGATCATTATTCGTAGGCTCGTATGGATGACTCCTAGAGGCTGAATGCATGTGTGGCTCACAACATCATCCTCAAGCTCGGATTAGCAAAGTTAGAATGTCTAACTTGCAAGGTAATAGATCTGATCTATTATATTTTACATACATTAGATGTAGTATATAAACATGTTGATATGATTAATATGTAGTTCTTGCTCTTTATATTTCAATTTTTGATTTAATACCATGTAATAATCATGCAACAAAATCTTAGATCTAGGGATTCTCTGATTTTATAAAATAAATTTTGATTTATTTTAGTCTTCTGCTGCCTGATCTTGAAAAAGTTTCAAGATCTAATCCTAAAATCCTAGATTTGGTTCCTTCATCTAGTGTATGCTCTGAAAAAATAAATCCTTAACTTTGAGAATTCCCTTCCACACTTCTAACAATGCACCATGGCTTTTGATTGATAGTTAGCTTGATGGCTTTTGATTGATAGGGCCAGTCTTCTTACCAGAGATAACATTTTTCCATTCCATGATGCTAGTTTCCTCTCAATTTTTTTCTCTAAAAACTACCACTCTCTTTTTCTCAAATATCAGTGGTGCAATGGAAATCCTAAGTATTTTACTAGAAGGTTAGCAAGTTGGCAACCCATTAGGTTTGCATAGATCTTGGGATGCTCCATCGCCATCCCTATACCCAAAAGGGAGCTCTTGTTGAAGTTCATTTTGAGGCCTATGAGGAGCTTGAAGGAGTATAAGATGAACTTCAAATTCCCTACATGCTTTTTGTTGGCATCACAAAGAACTAATGTGTCATTAGCAAATTGAGTGTTTAGGACATCTCCAATCTTGTTCCTTAGCCCAACTCCTTGTATTAGGACATTTCCAGATGATTTTTCTATCATTCAAGTAATGACATCAACCACCCACAAGAAGAGGTGTGGTGATAGAGGGACTTCTTATTTGAGTCCTTTTCTAGATGTGAACTAGTGAGTAGATTATCCATTGAAGAGAAGAGCCATTTTGCTATTGTTGATGATGTTGTTCATCCATGAGCACCATCTAGCTCCAAATCTCCAAGCTTGGAGGAGGTTCAGCAAAAGATTTCCATCCACATTATCAAATGCCTTTTTCAAATCCAGTTTATATATTAGTCCCTTCTTTTTGTTGAAGTTGATGATCTCAGATATAATAAGATAGCTGTCAGAGATTTGGCATCCTCTAAATAAGGCTAATTAAGAGTTGAGGGCTAGAATCGATGTGTTTATTGAGTCTGATGCTAAGGATATTTGATACTATCTTTAACACCCCATTGGTTAGTCTAATAGGTCTATAGTCTCGAACCATGAGGCACTCATTCTTTTTTAGGATGAGGGTGACGAAGGTGTAGTTGAGCCCAGATAGGTCCAATCCTTTTATGAACATTTTGTCAAATAATATATCTAAGCAAATAATGCTTGATTACCTTCCAAAGGTTTTGGTATAAGAAACTAACAGGTCTGGATGTGTGTCCTTTGCAAGCTTGAAAAAAGCTTTGCAAATTTCTATTTCTATGAAAGGTTACTCAAGTTCTGCTAAGTTTGGTTGTCCTTCTACATATGGGAAGTTCTAGTCCACTTGAACTTCAGAAATGATTTCACTACCTAGGAGTGATTTAAAGTTTTCTAAGAAGATGTCATTGATTTCACTACTCTTGTAGTATTGATCCTTGATGTTCAATGAATGATATAGTGTTCTTCTACCTCCTTGTATCGACACAGGCATCGAAGAAGTGAGTGTTGCGATAACCTTTATGGAGCCATTGGATTTTTGATTGATACCTCCATAGAACCTCCTCTAGCTACAACACCAGTTCCAATTCCCTTTTTAGCTCCTATCTAAGTTTGGCTTTTTGTAGTAATAAAGAAGTAGATTCTTCTTCTAGGTCCAAGTTATCTATCTCCCTCTTTAAGTTCTTCTTTATGGTGACTATATGCCCATTTCTTTCTCTGTTCCAAGCTTTGAGCTTAGCTCAGAGGTAACAGAGCTTCTAGATTATGTTTTTAATAGCATCCTCGCAGGTTGGGGCCTGTGACCACCAAACCTAAAGAAGATCTTGGAAGCTCATTATTGAAAAATGAAGTTCTCAAACTTGAACAGTTTCCTAGTTGGAGGCTTGTTTCTACATCTTAGAAGGATAGGCCAATGACCCGATGTCATTTTGACCAAAAGGATAAGGAGTGTGAGCAAAAATTCATAGATCCATTCTATTGATGCAAGACATCTATCCAATTTAGGTACTATCGTTGTTTCATGATGGTTTGACTGAGTAAACTTTTTATGGGTTCAGCTTGATTTCACTCGAGGGGAGGGAGTCTATGAAATCATTAAATTACCTCAACAATTAATGACTTTCTACAACATCGATCCTTTCACTCCAAGGAGAACCTTATTAGGTTGAAATTTTCTACTAGTATCCATGGCCCCTGCTAAGCATTTCTGATCAAGATGAGTTTATCAAAGAAAGGCTTCCTCAACCTTGAGTCACATGGTCCATGCATATTAGTAAATATTCACTCCTTTTTAGTTATCTGATGAAGTTTATGGTATAGTGTTGCAATTGAGAAAGCTCATTTCTCAAATAGTTCATCTCCAATTACGGATGTGTTCCGACAAGTTATTATTCCACCAGCTATATCATTGGCATCTACTGCACGCTAGCTATCACACTTGATTTCGTAAACTGACCAAAAGATCTTATTGGTCATGGTTTTGAGCTCGATTTCCTGAAGACAGACTATATTGCAATTTGATTGACTGTCTTTAATAGAATTTTGTTTCATCCTACCCCAATCCTTTTCACATTCTAGAACAGCATGGTCATTTGAGATAGGTTGAGAAACTTCGAGAGAGGAGGTGAGCATCTCAAATGCGTTGGGGTAGCTTTTGAGACGGCTTAAGAGCATGAAGGATGACAATAGTGGAATAGATTGTGTAGCACGAAAATACCAAAATAGCACTTTTCTTCCTTAAAAGTTGAGATAACAGTATAGATAGTAAAAATTAACTAAGCACATGAGGGTACAAAGACCTAGGGACCAACATAGGAAGACTACACTATTTGACAAACTAAATCTAGGTAGGGGGCCAGCTTCTTTCGTAAGAGGGTAAGGATCTTCATTCTATGACAATGATAGAAATCAAATTTTCAAAGCAAGCTGTTTTGATTTGTTTAAGCTTAGTTGTCACCTTCTCATCATTCCTATTGAAGAGCAAGCCACACTAGGAGCCAAGGGCTGAGATTTGTTTAGGAGTAAGTGAGTCTATGAAGAGAATGTCTTCCTTCTTTAAGGTTTCCTCCTCTATGCCTAAGAGTTTGATCTTCTTGGCTCTTAGACAAGCACTCTCTTTGAGCAATTAGGCTTTCAAATACTAGCTGTAATAAAGGCAACACATATTTTGTTTTCCCATGAAGTGAGCTCACCTTTCTAATTCCTATGGTGGACAATAAATTGGAGACTTTCCAAAATCATGTGGAATGCATTACGAACTAAGATGGGACCTCCACATTCTATGGAATGAAGATTAATTAATTCATGGTTTTCCCCCTCAATTTCAGTCAAGCCGCGAATGGTGCAACCTCCATAACTTTAGTTGAGCCAACCAATGGTGCAATGAGAGCTTGAGTTGCCATTGGCCACAAGATGAAATTTGAAAATGATGGGCTGATTATAGATGATTGCTTTGAAGAGAGCTTGACATAGGACAAGGAGGGATGATGTGATGTGATTGTTAATGGAGGGCATGGAAGGTGTCCATTGTGAGGTTGAGTTGGATATATTTGGTTTGAGATAAAGATAGTGTGTCTCGATTGACACCCTCTATTTCTATTAGATTCAAGGAAGGGTAGGGATGTAAATTTGCATATTGTCTCTCTCTTTCACTTGTGTTTTCTCTTTCAGTTATAATGGTTCCTTCTCTTTGGTGCAAGATCCATTTGATGGAGATTGACAAACTGGTTCATCCTAGAATTCTCAATCATCTATGTCACATTCATTTTGGTTGCTTTGGGAATCCAAGGGTGAGCATTCGAAGCATGAGATCTGTTCAAAGACATGGGTGATCGAGATTAGGGTGATAAAAGAGTGATCATCCACTATCACCTTATCATCTTTAGGGATGTTTTCCAACTTCTCATAGAAGAAGATGACATTAAACTCGATAAGATCCTCCCATTGGAGAGTCAAACGACTAGCCCTTTGGGGTATCCCAAAAGCGAAAATGATTGTGGCTATAGCTTTCAGGATCTAGCAAATGAGAGAGAGGATGTAGATTGCGGCATAAACTTTGAATCTAAGATTATGAGGAATACCTCCTTGATACCTATCCCAGTGGTTCACCACCAAGGTGAACGCCCCCCCTCAATGTGTCCTTCCAACATGAGTTTTTGAATTGTTCATCTATGCAGGCATGAGATGAATAACTCTCACAATGGCATTTGTCTGGTCATCCATGAGCCAAATTTTTTGATCTTGGGCAAGGATTGCACTAACATCATCTACTTTGATAGGGTGGCCAAAGCTTTTGACATAAGCTACTCTATCAAGTAATCCAAAATATGGGTAATTTCCATAGATAGGGGTAGGAAGGCTTGAGCTAGGTGGTATTTGTTGGGGATCAGAGGTGGTAGGCTTTTCAACTGTGAAGCTTGCATAGCTGGTTTAGGACTCAAAATTACTTATTCTTCCTTGTTAGGATATCTTTGTACTCATTTGCAGGATCGTTGGGAGTCACTAAAATAGCAGCACCCTAAAGTAATGGACAGAGTTTCTATCCTTTGGTTTTAGATACTCTGAGCTCTCACAGTGGAAGTAGAGCCCTATTTAAAAGGGTACAAATGGATTTATCTATTTTGAAATTTAGAATGAGTACTTGGCGATATGGTGGGGTGCCAGAGGTAGATTAATAGGCATTGGTGTTTTAGCTTAAACAATGAGCTATCATAACCTTGTCAGACTACATCCATACAAGTTTGCGGACTTGCTTTATTGCCATCAAGCTTTCTTCTCTAGCTATTTGTGATCACTTTTATTTTCAAAATAGGATACCATCAACAAGATCATGGGATAACCTCCAATTCTGGCTTCTTGAGGTTCACATGTAGCTTTGAGTTATGTAGGTGACATTGTAGTTTGATCCACTCTCCTCCTACCTCAGGTCGAGGAGGTTTCACAAAGTGAGACTTTCCATATGGTTACTCTAGAGCTGTAGCTCCATCAAGATTATGGCACTGTCTGCCTAGAAAAATTGCATTTGTACCAATATCTATACCATGCTTGTAGGGAGAGAAAGGTTAGGGATGGACAAAGCTAGTGTTGAAGACATGTGAACAAGATTTGATTGAGAGGTAAGGGTTTAGTATTGAACACGAAAGGGATTTCTCTAAAATTCTAAGAGCTTCTTTTACTTGGCCTCATTTCAAAATAGTATATGAATTGAATAAATACATTACTCTAGTAGTTTCATGCATTTCACAAGCTTTTATCTTGAAATCTTTGCAAGCTTCCTTTATGAAGTGAAACTTTGCTCCTCAAAAAGGAGCAAGAGAAAAAATATTTCTTGGGAGATGTCAAGTTATGACTTTTCATGTAGATTACTAACCAAATTAGTAGGATATAAAGAGTTAATAGTGTGAAACATGGCTTATAGTACAAACTTTTACCATAGAAAGTTTCATACTTTGGGAAGCATATACGATTGCACTATTTTTTAGGTCCATGATAAACAATGTCATAAGCCATTTACTGTTTGTGATATCTACTACACTGGATTAATCTTAATTTAGAGAATAATATAATAATAGATAAGGTTCAGACTATGGAGGAACATAAATGATAGCATGCATAAATTGTTAACTATTTTTGTTTGCAAATTGCCCCCAATATTCTATTGTAATTATTTATACAATCTTACCTTATCACTTTTTGCAAATCAACTTAGAAAATATCTAGTAGAGTGGCAGATAAATTCTTCTATTTTTTCTTCATTTAAATTATTAGGGATGATAAATCACTATTTTACCCTAGGTTGCCCACAACCAAAGTTTTGCAAATACTAAACAAACCCTTTCCATTTTTCTTTTTAATTCAAAGAAGTGAAAACAAGAGAATATGATTAGTGATCTGAAGGCAAGTAGTGCAAAGATGGGATCAATGATGAAGAATTAAGCATATTTGATGGAGAAGATCTGAGATCTAAGAGTTGTGAGGGAGTGGCAAGATTATAAGCCAATATAAAACAAGAAGATTATGGAAAAAAGTCTAAATAATCATAGTGATGGCAAGGATCTACCTACAACATGAGTCACTTCTTTTTTATGGTGCCCAAAGGAGACAAAAGCTCTACCCATGACATCAACTATTGCTCTAGACACCTTCCTTCTCTCCCTCAATGAGATCGGATGATGAGGGGTGAGAATCTATTACTTTCCATAAGATGGAGCACCTTAATGGCTCTCTCTAGTTCCTTGGCACCACCAACCATCACATCCTCTATCAAATCTCCTCCATCACCATCCTTATTGATCATGGCATTATTGGTAGCACCACAAGGACTCTGCATGCTATCAACATCTTTTTCTTCGGTGGCCTCGATGACTTGGAGGTTGTTGCCTTTGACATTAGCATGGTTAAGCACCCAACATCACTTAGTGTCATGTGCTTCCTCTTGCTATCATCTACTAATCATCAATCAAATGTATGGAGTAAAGTGTCATTGTTCTAGTGAGATACCAACATGGAGATTTGACTGCAAAACATTGGACTCATCATCCATGAAATGTAAGGAGCAAAAAGTGGTAGGGCCTGTGGAGATTGTGATCTCCATCGATGTTAAAATTCTTTTTGATATATAGAGATTACCACAATAAAATATGGTGCCTCTAGTATAGAATAAAAATTGGCCAGAGCTTGATTACTAACAATTATAGCATAGCTCACCAATGATATGGCAATTAGTGATTGGTGCAACACACAAGTGATGATGGTGTCATTCAATCAATCATAAAATTTTGTGTGCCCTAGTGTGCTGAAAATATGATCAATAGTAGATGATCATTAGCATTTTTTATTATTTATTTCATAAAAATGAAGACTTTTGTCGGTTATCATAATTTTTTTCCATCATGTATTCATCCTTTCCTAATTCACTAATTTCTGGCTATCATTTTGATAAAGCACCCAGAAATTGATGTCCCATAGTATCTCAATATATCAAAATAAAGTTGATAATGACTTATGAATCTATTAGAGTGGTGCTTTTGCTGCTTTCTTTGATATGCCTCTAACTCATGTAGCTCAATCAATGTAATTTCTTTTTTTGTCCAAGGAAGGGAAAAGAGGATAATGCAATTAATAATTGTTAGCATATGGTTGGCACTAGCATTCATTACACAGATTTAGAGAGGAAAACTCTTCTAAGTTTTGCTAGAGATTTCAGCCAAACAAAAAGTTTGTTCATATATTGGGAAGGGGAAGTTTTTGCAAATGGAAAGGTGCGAGTTGTGACAACTAGGCAAGACATATTGTCAAATTAAACCTTCTTGGATGGTGAATCTTAAGCTCTAATGTAGATTAATCTTTGCTTACTCTTTGGCACCTGAGTTACTTGGATCTAGGCAAAAATAATTTTGAGAGAGATTGGCATTCCATCATTCACTATTTTGTTGGAATTAGTGTATATTAATCCCTCTTTTGCAAACTTTAGTAGAAGTATACCTCAAAGTATCAAGTGTTCTAGTTGGTAAGAGGTTTTAAGCCAACATCCTTAGTATAGGAAAATCATATTGTAATAATAGAGAAAGAAAAAGAAAATGAGAGAGCAGATTGAAAAAAAAAAAAGATAAGAGTTTGAGAGGTTGAACAATATAGAAAAAGAAATGAAAGTGTTAGACGCCAAAAAAGAAGGTACTTGGAACTTTCAAAGAGAGAGAGGAGGAAAAACTAAGAGGAGAGAATGAGAAGCTAAAAATAAGAGAGAGAAAGGGAAAGATAAAGAGGTAAGGAAGAGATAAGAAATGAGCAAGGATCAATGAAAGAATAGCTTGTTCTAACTTATAATACTGGAAACCTCATGCAAACTAAGGATTTGAGCTCCAATGACATTGTAGCCCAATTGAAGAAAAATCAAAGAAAACATTTCTATGTGGAATTTGCTAAATAGTTGTCTACCCCTAGAGGAAAACAAAGTTGTACTATCCTTAAATATCATAGCCCAATATGGCCCCTTCTATGTTCCTATAGTGCTTAATGATAATGGGTAGGGTTGGTTGTTTGCTTTTTTAGAATTACATTGAAACCCAAATTGCATCTCAGTAATTTATGGAAAACATATTGAGGCACTCATGGTTATGAAAATATGAGAGGGCATGTTATTGGAGAATTTGACTCGAAGATATAGACTGGACCTTGCAAATTCATAGCCATATTTCAGGTTATGGACATAAATTTAATCTACAATCTTTTATTAAGGAGTTATCATGAACCCACCACTTAGGTCAAAGATACGATACAGCCATACAATCTCTAGTGCATGACCCTAGAGAGCATGCATGGCCTATACGATGAACAAAATTTCAATAACAATATAAATTTAAATCAAATATATCATAACCATAATAATCCAACAAAATATTTTAACCATTAATAATTAGAAAAATTTGTTCAACTACAGATTTAGTTGTTCATAGGAATAAACAAAATAGTCTATCTTTTGATAATTGTGCCCAATTATCCCTTATTAGGCATCTCATGACTCTTAAAAAAAAATTACAAGATGATTTGAGCTAATAGCTCGTTAAGAATGCCTACACATCTACCAACATAATAATATAAATTTAAAATTAATAAATAATTATTACTAATATAAACATAACACCAAAAGATCCAATACTAACTATGACCTAATAACATGCTCTCCCAGCTCAACAATATATAGCATCGAAAATTTTTTCATGCATCAAATAACATCAAATAAGTTATCTTTATTTTAAATTAATACATATCGAATTTGATAATGTTTAGGCTTTCAACTTCGGATGAACCATGATAATGTTCCTGCCCATGGCGGGACATCAACGAGTATCATGTTTCCATCCTATAGTGGAGCATCAAAAGTACACATTTCTAGCCTATGGTAGGGTATTAATAAATGTCAAGTTTTTAGCCCATGGCAGAGCATCAGCAGTACCATATTTTTGACCTATGGCGGGGTATCAACAATACCACTTTATCGATTCATATGGGAGATCAATACTACCATATTTTTTGGTCTATGATGGAGCATAAATAACATAGCTAGTTCAAAGCACCCCAATTAATAGTCCAAATATTATAATTTATATTTATACTTGTTAAATAACTATAATTCAAAGTCATATTCTTTGCTAAATTTGATGCATACAAGTATTAAAATCTATGCGAACTATGATTAGCAACATATGCTTCATATATACATAAAGATTTACACATCCTTAATAAATGATTATGCATTGAGTAATTATCATATAACATGTAAAGCAATTACCATTGATGCACAAAATTGCATGCATAAAGGGGGTCAACGTTTGAAGAGTCTTACCTCTATTGCAACTAACTCAACTACAATGTGGCTAGTTCATAACATGTCCAATTTAAACTCGATATAAAAACTAACTTGTCTTTGATCAACCATCAGCAATAATAATAACTTATTAATGCTAAATTTTTAATTTAAAATTTTGAACCTCCAAATTTACCTTTGATTTAGAGATCAAAGCATATATCTCACTGCTCAATATCTTTTCATTCCATTGATTACACACCATGGTACAGAATTCAATAATTATGAAAATCATAATAATGATAATTAATGGTGGAACAATTCAAGAAATAGTGAAAAAGGATATAATAAGATGGCGAACAATGTCTAATATCCCAAGTGGCTCAAATCTAGGTAATTAGTGGATCATGAAATGCATCTGATCAAAGCAATAAGGATAAAATAGGGTCATTAATGATGGGGCTTAAGAATACCCACAAAAACTAAGTGGAGGTCAACATACTAAATAGTCACAATAGGACTGAGGCAGAATCCTTTACTATAATCAACCTAAGATCTTCAAAGTAAAAAAATGAGACACTCTACTAAGTCCCTAGATCATGTAAAGAGAAGATTGAGAAAAAAAGAGCGAATAGAGAAAGATAAAGAAAAGAGATAGAAAGCAAAGGAAATAGAGAATTTTCAAAATAGAGAAAGAGGGAAAGGTTGGCCTAGCAACGGCTGTGGCTAGAGGGCAATAGGCCATGACGATGATGAATGGTGTCAGCAATCAATGATAGTGGACAACTAGCTAGAGAGAATAAGGAAATAAAAGAAAAAAAATAGGGGAGGCTATTATTGCATGAATCATAATAGAAAAGGATTAGTGAGGGAATAATGGCATCGATCAAAGTTTCAGACTTTGTCAAAAAATTTACCAACACATTCAAGGCATAAGCTCTCAATATGCCTTCTAAGATTTAGATGGTCCTTTCTAATTATCCTTCTACTTATGGATGAAATATTGTACTAAATTTTAATTTGATTCACAGAGCTTTATGAAGACCTTTCCAGAACTAAAATACAAACCTAGTGTCCTTATCTAACATAATAGGAACTAGAATCTTATTCAGCCCATGATCTTCTTTATATACAAGCTTGCCAATTTCTATAAGGAGAAACTAATTTTGAATGGTAAGAAGTGCACTAACTTAATCAGCCAATGAACAATCACGTATATAACATCATTATCTCTAGGGGTTTAGTCAAACTAGTCATCATGTTAATGTGCTTCGATTTGTACTGGGGAATGAAAAGAGACAGCAATGGTCCATGGGTCTTTGATGCATAGCTTTTGCTTGAGTGATATATTCAGTAATATCTTTTTCTATAGCAGTCCACCAAAAATTTTTTCTAAAGTTTTGGTACATGTTAGTTCCTCTTGGGTACACTGTGTAAGCGAGCTATAACCCTCCTCTAGAATATTATTCTTCAACTTTGAACTCTTAGAAATATACACCCTACTATCGAACCTTACAGAACCGTCCTCATGTATTCTAAACTCTTATGGGGCATTAGATGCTATTACTTCTCTAATCTTCTTTAACTTTTGATCCTCTCTCTAAGATGATTTGATCCACTCAATTCGAGTAGGCTAAACTTTGAGAGTTGCATGCTGAACTTCAGGATCATGCAGTCACACCCTAATTCTTGATCTCTTCAAATCTAATAAAATATACATATTTGTAGCTATCAATGTTACTTATTTTTTTAAAGATTTTCTACTAAATACATCAACTATAACATTTTCCCACCAAGGTTGATAATTGATAGCAAGATCATAATCTTTGAACAGCTCCAATCACCTTCTTTGCCTCAAGTTCATCTTTTTTGTGTAAAGATGCAATTTAAACATTTATGATATGTGAAAACCTCACAAGCCTCCTCATATAAATAGTGCCTCCATATTTTCAAAGAAAAAAATATAGCTGCCTGGTAGTCTAGAGGCATAAGTTGAAGTCTTTCCGTTCTATATCAAGATATAGCCTAGTCTTTTTTGAGATGCATCACTATAAATGATGAAGCCTCTTATTTCAGACAGAATGGTTAACACTAGAGCTATCACCCATCAACTTTCAACTCCTAAAAGCTATGCCTGCGCTCTTTTGTCTATTCAAACTCTACTCTTTTGAGTTAGATGAGATAAGAGTATGGCAATATGAGAGAATCCAACTACAAAATCTTCTATAATATCCAATCATTCCCAAGAGTTATGCACCATTAGTAGGTAAGCTCCATTCAGCTACTACTACTTTCTTTGGATCAATGGAGAAATCATTCATGGAGATCATGTGCTTGAGTAGTAAAGTGACATTGTTTAACCAGAACACATATTTTTATAACTTAACATAAATCTTTCTATCTATAATGGTTTACAACATTGTTCTTAGATGCTCCTCATGCTCTTATGAGCTTTTTGAGTGGATTGAAACTATATTGAAAAATATGACCACAAATCGATCCAAGTAGGCTTGAACACCTTATTTGGACATGTTTTGTTTATATGAATTGGAGGGGAGAAAGTATAATTCCTAGGTAGTAGAAAAAATCCCTCCTGTTCGGTTAGAGTTTTCAAAAGAGAGGAATTAGAAAAAGGTCTTTCCATGAGAATGTACGTTTCATATCTCATAGGAAAGAAAAAATCCATTGGAGAGGTAGATTTTTGAAATTCTTATGGGATGAGAATTAGTGGTCTTTTTTTTTTTGAAAATACTCTTTTAATGCTGCCATTTTACATCATATTATCATATTAATACTAATATTAATGTTATATAATTTATAATATATTAATATTATTTTGATATTTGTATTAGTATAATTTTATATTAATATAATATATATTAGTATTATATAATATTATATTAATATAATATTAGTATTTATTATGTTAATATTTAGTTTGAAAGTCAAAAAGTATTACCTTATATTTATTATTAAGGATATAATATGTATTTTATATATTTTTTCGGAAAAGTGAATACTGAACCAAATATAAGCCACTCTAGAATAAGCTACTTTCACACGATCAACCAAATATGCCTAAATTATTTTTTAAGACATCATATTTCTAGGAATCAACTTCTTAAGAATAACATTCTAGAGAAAAAGAATTCTTCCTATGAACTAAATGAGTCCTTCATGAGGTCCATGAAGGTTGCAAGTGCATTTGTCAACCCAAAGGGTATGACTAAGAATTTGTAGTATCTATATCTATTCTAAAGGCTATCTTGGGTATGTTCTCTATCTTATTCTTCAAATGATGGCAGCCAAAATGAAAATCAATTTTTGAGAGGACCTGTGCATTTTGTAATTGATCAAACAAATCACCAATCCTTGGTTAGGGGTATTTGTTCCATATTTGTTCCTATTTTTAACTCCTGGTAATCAATACAAAATCGGAGGCTTTCATTTTTCTTTTTCAAAAATAATACTGGAGAACCTCAAGGAGATACACTAGGCTTTACAAATCCCTTGTCTAGTAGCTATTACAATCGCTTGTTCAGTTCTCTTAATGTTGTTAAAGCCATCTTATATGGGGCTTCAAAGAGTGGGCTGATATTGGGAACCAAATTAGTGGAGAACTCAAATCTCTTTTTCAGGAGATTGCCTGGCAAATCTTTTGGAAGAACATCAACAAATCACCAACAATAGGAATGTCTTTCAACTTCAACTCCTTTTGTTGGGTGTCTCATGTGGTGGCTAAAAATCCTTCGCGATCCTTCCTATGGAGTCACTTGACTTGAAAGACTAAGATCACTTTGGATGGAGAGGACACTCTACTACCCTCATAACTAAACTCTGGCCAATGAGGAATCTAAAAGTTTTCCTTTTCTTGAAGCACTCTACGGTGGCATGATATGTTGCCGATCAGTCCATTCAAGAATTGTATCAAAATCCTTCATCTCTAGGACTAGCAAGTCTACCATCATCCCTCTACCTCTAGTGCATAAGATAATACAACTTTATATATAGTCTTAACTAAAATGACATCCTAACTTGGAGTGGAGACACAAAGTCAATCTCTAATAGCATAAGAAATGTCACATTATTTCTTCTAATAAAACTCATGGATATGAAGGAATGGATAACACTAGGGTCAAACAAAACATAGGTATAATAGGATGATGCCTTAATCATTCCTGCTGCATATCACATCTCTTAGCTATAGATCTATCTTGAGCTTACATATGCATGTACATATACATATACATATACATACATACATACATACATACATACATACATATATATGTGTGTGTGTGTGTATGACAATCACTTGACATATACATTGAGAAAGTACTATGAAGGTTTTGTTTAATACTTATCACCACCAAGTTAGAAGTCATAGCATTCTATTGAGTGAGTGCATAAACTCATTCCTATATCTTATGCCTTTGTTGCCTTCTTTGCAATGGTCCTGCCTAAGACATTTGATTTTGTTGAGGATACGTGTATACAGTCGGTACTAGCTATGGATAAAACTCATTTTCACTAGATAATTCACTACTTAGTGCCCTGACTAACCACAAACGTATCACTTTCCATAGAACAATGCACATTTATAACACTTGATATAACCTTTGGTGAAGTTCTATAATTCAAAGCAATATTGGTCTCTTGGTCGTTGCTTCAACATTCTTAATACGTTGGCCTTGAAAACTACCCATTCTAGACTTCTTGTTCAAAATTCTTCCTCTCTTAGCCTAGGCATCATTCAATCCTTCTTCTATCATCAGGGCTTTGTTAACTATCTCTGCATTGGTGGTTAGCTAAAAAGTGGTCACTTGTTGCTTGATCCGAGCCATAAATCCAATCTCAAACTATCTAGCCTAGTCACTCTATATCGTTGCCAATATTGAAGCAAATTATAACATTTCTTCAAACCTTCCTAGATATTGAGAGACTATCATACCACCTTGGTCCATTAGCCAAACTCTCAAAATTTCTAGTTGCAGGCACTCTAAAGGGAATGCTTCTCATCGAAAGCCTTCTTGAATCCTTCCCACATAATGGGTGGATCATCAAGCCAAAGATTTCCTTCCACCAATTCCCACCAATCATTTGGCATCCCTTGTAGCATGAAGGAGGCATAGGTAACCTTTTCATCAATGAGACACTTTTGAGCTATTCAAAATTTTCTATCTCCTTTAGCCAACTCTCAACCTCCATGGGATCAAAAGTGCCATTGAAAGCTAATAGTGCATATTTCTTGAATTTAGAAAGGCTGACTCATCACTCTTGTTGAGTCACAGCATCTTGCTACTATTAAGGCTGAAACAATTATTGCTACTATATGTACTATAGATGCAGGAGCCAATGCTGATTCAACTATTATTGCAAGAGTTGCTATAGCAGCTATTAAAAATTTTCTCTAATGCATCTCCATCATCCTTACAATGGTAGCTCTAGTAGTAGCTTTTTGTTCCATGGCTCAAACCTACAAGTGCTTGAATTAACTATGAGGGGTTGACTTGTTCCCCAAGCTACCTCGAGCCTCTCTAATCTACATACCCATGGGACATCAACAGTGGGAATACCATCATTAGTAGGATTGCTGGGATCATCTATTTGATAAGTGTCATTGATTGGTGAAGATAGGGGATTGAATTATGGATCTAAAGGCTCCAAGTAGTAGAGCCATAAGCAAATTGGGTAGGTCTTCAAGCATAACAACGTCCCTACCTCGCGCCATCTCAATATATATATTATTGGCATTATTAACCCATCTCGTAACAATACCAAAATAACATGGCAAGATAATATATACTACATATACATATATATATATATATATATATATATATATATATATATATATATATATATATATATATATATATATATATATATATTTATATATGTATGTATCTGTATGTGTATGTATGTATATATATACATATATATATATGTATATATATACATACATACACATACAGATACATACATACATATATATATATATATATATATATATATATATATATATATATATATATATATATATATATATATATATATATATATATATATATATATATATATATATATATGTATACACATATATATATACATATATATACATGTATATACATATGTGTGTGTGTATATATATATATATATGTACACACACACACACACACACACACATATATATATACACACACACACACACACACACAGATATATATATATATATATATATATATATATATATATATATATATATATATATATATATATATATATATACATATTTGTTCCAGTGATGCTGCATCTTGAAAGTTTTTAGAGAATATTGCTGACCAATCAAGTGTTAAAGAGTTACCTGTTGCCTCTCCAAAAAGCTGGGAATAAGCCGTATAAAAGGTTTCTGTAATCCTTTGTGGATATGATTTGGCGTTCCCTTGGTGCTCGATGCATAAGATAGTATTTTTCCTTTGCCTGTAACTCACATATGAATGAAAGAACTTGATATTTTTATCCCCATTAATTGACTCTCGTTCTTTGTCTCCACAGGATTTCCTCTTCTTTGAGAATCAGCTCTATTTGTTGTTTGAGGCTCTTTCTCTCAAGTATCTGTTCTGCAGTGAGATTGATGGTTTCTTCAAGGGAGTCTAGCCTTAAAATCTACTGCTTGATGCTGTGTTTTTTTTTTTGGATTATATTACCATTGGTTGACCTGTTCCAATTTCTGAGTTTTGATCTGAGACACCTTAGCTTAGACACCAAATTGGCTGATGCATCAGCAACGCTCGGAGTAGCACGCCAGCAGGCTTTCACAAAGTCATCGAAACCTAGGGTGAGAAACCAAAAATTCTCAAAACAAAAGAGCTTGTTACCTTGCGGACGCCGGTTAAATTTCAGGAGCAGTGGAAAGTGGTCAGATGTTGTCTTAGCACTGCAAATGGATTCTGTTCCAACCAATCATCTGACACTAGACAACTATCCAACTTTGCCATTGTAGGAGCCTCTCGGTGGTTAGACCAAGTAAATATTAGGTGCTTTTGCTTGATTTCAATAAGTTGATGGATATCAATGAAATTGTTGAAGTCATCAGAGACCGTTGTATCGCTGCCGACGCCCTTCCTTTCATTAGTGAATTTGATGGTGTTGAAGTGTTATAGCCCAAACCTCAGCCCACTAAAGCCATTCAAACGAAAAAAAAAAAAGGGAAAAACAGAGTAAAATCGGGAAGAAGACTCCCGGTAGGAGTCTTCTTCTCCGGCGAGTCCCGAGCAAATTAGGACTCCTAGGACCCCTCGGAGTCCTAGGGTGCTCTATAAGAAGACCCCCTCCCTCTTGAGACCGATCATTGGCCTCCTCCCTCTCTCTTTCTCTCCGTTTTTCTCGATCGAAGGCCGCGGACATCCTTTGATTTCTCGCCGTGATTGCCGCCGACGAGGTCTCCGGAGGCTGAGGTAAGTTTTCCTCTTCCTCCCCTCTTTCTTCTCCTTCCTCCCCGTGCATTTGTGCGCAGCTGCCGGCGACGAAAGTCGCCGATTTTCGGTCGGGAAAGACACCCTGTTTTTGAGCTCTTTTCCTTGAATTTTCCGGCGTCGGCGATCGGAATTGATCGCCGGCCACCCTCCTCCGTGACCGGGGGAGTGATTCCCGTCGGCCGCCGGCCTCCGCCGCGGCAGTCGTGGCCCGAACGGCCGGTCAAGGCTGGAGAACCCCCACCGTCCCCTGTTCGGCCTGGAAGGAACCAAGGAAAAGAAGAAGAAGAAGAAGAAAAAGAAAAAGAAAAAGAAAAGAAGAAAAAGAAGAAAAAGAAAAAAAAGAAAAGGAAAAAAAAAAAAGAAAAAGAAGAAAAAGAAGAAAAAGAAAAGAAGAAAAAAATAATAATAATAAAAATAAATAAATAATAAATATATATATATGTATATATATATATATATAAAAGTAAGTAAATAAATAAATAAATAAATAAATAAAAAATTGAAATTGATGAGAGAGAGAGTTTCTCTCTCTTCTCTCTCTTCTTTCAGACTGAACCCTGATTTTCTCTCTCTGAAATTGAACTTTCTCTCTCTACTTTCTCTCTCTAGAATTTTCTCTCTCTAGCTTATTTCTCTCTCTTGATGGATTTCTCTCTCTCTAAAGTTATCCTTCTAAGATTAGCGTAGTGGAAGGCTTCATCTGATGATTCTGATCGAGTTTAGAGACGAGTCTGATTTTAAGCGAGATTTTGATTTTGGGATTTGTTAGATTTAATTTTGAATTAAAATTAATGTAAAAATATAATTTTGGATAATAGGCACGGAAGAATCTCCTAGAAGTTAGTCGATCTGTCCATTCAGTGCTCCGTGAAAGGTAGTAATGAATCATCTTCTCGAGATATTCTATATTTATTCTGAAAATAAATAATTATTCTCTGAAATTATGCATGATTTATGAAATTATGTTTTGAAAGAAAAGTGCTTTTGAAATGTTATGGTATATCGATTTATGCATATGTTTAGTGAAAGATTATGATATATATTGTGGTACTAAGTGTTTTGATATAGATCGGATTTATGCTCTCAGCCTAACTATGTTTCAGTGGGCCCCGCCAATGGGGATTATACGTTGGTACTTTGTGGACCCTGCCAGTGGGGGTTGTGCGCTGGTATTTGTGGACCCTGCCAGTGGGGGTTGTGCGCTGGTATTTCTGGACCCT
>NC_025995.2:76436312-76489655 GCF_000442705.2 Elaeis guineensis | reverse complement strand
TACTAAGGATCAATGGTTGGTTTATGGTGAGTCAGATCTGAAACTTGTGGGTTCACAGACTCCAGCTTTCAATCTGATCATGATGATAGTAGAAGTGTGTCGGATTATATCTTTACTCTGAATGGTCCAGCTATCTGCTAGAAGAGTTCAAGAAGTATACTGTGACAGACTCTGTTTGTGAAGTGGAGTACATCGCAGCAATCGGATGCCGCGAAGGAAGCTGTGTGGCTGAAGAAATTCATCATCGAGCTCAGAGTAGCACCCTCCCTCGATGGTCCGGTCCTACCCTACTGCAACAGCACTGGTGCCATAGCTCAGGCGAAAAAAACCCAAAGCACACCAGCGGACGAAGCACATTTTGCGCCACTTTCACCTGGTCCGAGAGATCGTGGATCAAGGTGACGTCGACCTTCAGAAGATCGATGGAAAGGAGAACCTGGCCGACCCCTTCACTAAAGCCCTAGCGATAAAGGAGTTCGACAACCACAAGTCGAAGATGGTATTAGATACTGTGCCGAGTGGCTTTAGGACAAGTGGAAGTTGTTGAAAAATATGTCTCAAAAACCAATCGTCAAGCTGTTGACGGTTGAGCAACCAAGCATTGTAATTGATTTGTTAATAAATAAAATATATTTGACATTTTCATCATAAGCTTTCATCTTCTAATGAATTCCGTTGTTATGATGAAGTCCTTAAGACTATTCAAATTTGATAAAGAGAGGATTTATCAATTAGTCCTTAAAACTGTTCACGATCAAATGATAGGCTGTTAATAAGGACGATAGCTTCTATCGAGCATAGATCGCTGTAGGCCATATGCGTTGGTTGTCCTCTTAACCAAGGAGTGTGGAGGCACTGGTATGGCATACAGGTGAGATGTAAGGATACATCATCATTGAACGTGACCAACTCCAGAGTATTCTACTGTCGAGAATGTCTCTGATGGGATATAGGTATAAGTGTCCCTTAGACCTGAGATCACCTCAGTGACTTGCAAGCAACTCACTGTGCTTTGGTACTGGACTAACTGAATTTCTAATTCAGTGACGGAAGGCTTCGGGCATAGTCAAGTACTTGCGAAGTCAAAGTATGATCGAGATGGGATTGACCACTCCAAGAGTTGGAGAAGAATGAGTCACTGTATTTCAATTTAGCAAAACCTTGACCAGGGTAATCCATCAGATGGATTTGATATTTTGAAATATAATGTGGACAACCTGATCAAAGTTGACAGTTGAACTCTGAGGTATCCTATGATCATTTTGGTCAAGGGGATGAATTATATGGAAACTATATCCGCATGGATTCTAAGGATGTTGTTCTAGACATTCGATCTATCCGGTCATCAGGTACCATTGCTAGATGGTCACTTTGATTGGTACAAAAATTTATTTCTGTACTATCGGCTTAGGTTCGAACCTATGAGGTCACACACATTAGAGTTCATGATCCGATCGAATGATTGATCAACGATTAAGAATTGTTCTAGGATTAAATGGTCAATACGATTGACATTTAACCTAGTGCAAGTATTGCAGGAGGATCGATTATCAATTCGATTGCTAATTGGCTTAATTTGATTAAGCCAATGGGCTGAGATTAAGTTTAATTAAATATAATTTAATTAGATTTAGTTTGGGCTTGATCGGATCAAGTCCAATTGATTTATTGGATAAGCCAAGTGCAAGAAAAAAAACTAGTCCTAGTTCAATTAGGACTTGGGTCAACCTAATTTCTAATTTGATTAAAAAATTAAATCAGATTTAAATCTAATTTGATCTGACTAAATTAGGTTCTTAATTAGGTTAAGATCTATTTTAATTGGATTGATCTAATTTTGGTTTGATTTGATTTAAGAAACCAAATTAAAACAAGTCATAAGATAGAATCCTAGTAAGACTAGGATTCCACCTTACACCACATAAGCCCCTCCCACGCCCTCTCTCTTATTCCACGCCAATCCCCTCTTATTTTGTGTGACAAAAGCCTCTCTCAGGTCTTTTCCACGTCCAAAAGGCTTCCTCTCTTCTTTCATACATGGAAAGTGGTTGTGGATCAAATCAAAGTAGGAATAAGTTTGGATTTCAAATTCTATGAGATAGAGTTTTAGAAATCTAAAACTCTTTCCTTTTTGCACCGAATTTATCCAAATTTTTTTTGAGATTTTTATGACTTTTAGGGCACACATTGTGCAACCTTTGCTGGTGGTCTATGCACAAAAATAAGGAGGACCCCAAGAGTTGGGCTCCCTTTATCTTGTCATGTTTGGATAAGCCTTGACTAGGTATTTGACCTAGACAAGGACTCTATCATATATCTCTCTATAAAATGAGTTTTTTCATTAAATTTTTGGAGTATATAGAGATTTGAGAGGCCTTTGGGGCATCCAAAAATTAGAGAGAAAGACCTTTAGGTCGTAGAGATATAATAGACACAAGATAGGGTGTCTAGGAGAGAGTAAAGAGAAGAAGAAGAGGGTCTTCTTCTAGGGTTGTTAGTTTCATCTCTTCCCTTCCTCCATCTTGAGTTTTCTGAGAGCGTCTCATATTTGAAACTCCTCCTCCTACTTCTTATCTTTGAAAGAGTTCAAATCAAGAAGAAGGAGGCACCTGATCAACCATTGAAGAAGGATCAGTGCAGTACTAGCATACTGTGCTGATTTCCTGAGGCAGGACTTCTGATCGAGATTCGTGGGCTCGTGTGGATAACTCCTAGAGATCGGACGTGTGTGCGGTTTGTAACATCATCCTTAAGCCCAGATCAGCAAGGTTAGAACGTCTAACTTGTAAGGTAATAGATCTGATCTATTGTTTAATACATACATTAGATGTAGTATAGAAACATGTTGATATGATCAACATGTAGTTCATGCTCTATATATTTTAATTTTTGATTTAATACTATATAATAATCATGTAATAGAATCTTAGATCTAAGAATTCTTTGATTTTAAAAAATAAATTTTGATTTATTTTAGTCTTCCGCTGTCTGATCTTGAAAAAGTTTCAAGATCTAACCTTGAAACCCTAGATCTGGTTCCTACATCGGGACGGTGATCCCATCGAACTTGATGAGAATGATGAGGATTCGATCACCTATATGGATGTAATGCAGAGATCTGATTCCAAAAAATGACTTGAAGTCATGAAATCCAAAACGGAGTCCATGAAGGTCAACAATGTATGGACATTGGTTGACCCACCTGAAGGGTTTAAACCCATTGGGTGTAAATGGGTCTTCAAAAAGAAGAGGGGCACAGACGGAAAGATGGAGACCTATAAAGTTCGTCTAATTGCCAAAGGGTATCATCAACGTTATGGTATTGACTATGACGAGATGTTCTCCCCTGTGGCAATGCTCAAATCCATTCGGATAATGCTTGCAATAGCTGCCCATCTGGATTATGAGATTTGGCAAATGGATGTAAAGGCAGCTTTCCTGAATGGAGAGCTGACCGAAGAGGTGTATATGATACAACCTGAGGGATTTACATCCACAGATGAGTCCAAGATGTGCAAACTTCAGAGATCCATTTATGGATTGAAGCAAGCTTCTCGAAGTTGGAACATGCATTTTGATAAGGTGATCAAAACGTATGGCTTCGTTAAAAATTGAGAAGAGCCCTGCATCTATAAATGGGCAAATGATTCAGTTATGGTATTTCTTGTCTTGTACATGGATGACATTCTCTTAATCGAGAATGACATCCTCGCACTACAGAAAATAAAAATTTGGTTATCATCATAGTTCTCCATGAAGGATTTGGATGAAGCATCCTACATTCTAGGGATAAAGATCTATAGGGATAGATCTAAAGAAATACTTTGGTTATCTCAGTCCACGTACATAGACACTGTGCTGAAGAGGTTCAGCATGGAGAATTCTAAGAAGGGCTATCTACCGATAGGCCATGAATTTTTCTCTCTAAGAAGGATTGTCCAATAACTCCTAAAGAGAGAGAGCGTATGAGTAGAGTCCCATATGCTTCGACCGTGGGATCTATCATGTACACCATGATATGTACAAGGCCAGATGTGGCATACTTACTAGGAGTAGTGAGTAAATACCAATCTGATCCTGGAGAAAATTACTAAAAGGTGGTTAAAGCCATCCTTAAGTATTTGAGAAATACTAAGGACCAATAGTTGGTTTATGGCGAGTCAGATCTGAAACTTGTGGGGTTTACAGACTCCAGCTTTCAATCTGACCATGATGACAACAGAAGCGTGTCGGGTTATATCTTTATTCTGAATGGAGCCATCTGTTGGAAGAGTTCCAAGCATCATATTATGGCAGACTCTGTTTGTAAGGTGGAGTATATCGCAATATCGGATGCCGCGAAAAGCTGTGGCTGAGAAAATTCATCACCGAGCTTGGAGTAGCATCCTTTCTCGATGGTCCGATCTTGCTCTACTGCGACTGCACTGGTGCCATAGCTCAGACGAAAAAATCCAAAGCACACCAGCGGATGAAGCACATTTTGCGCCGCTTCCACCTGATCTGGAAGATTGTGGATCGAGGTGACGTCGACCTTTAGAAGATCGACGGAAAGGAGAACCTGACCAACCCTTTCACTAAAGCTCTGGCGATAAAGGAGTTCGACAATCACAAGTCAAAGATGGGTATTAGATACTATGCCGAGTGGCTTTAGGACAAGTGAGAGTTGTTGAAAAATATATCCTAAAAATCAATCGTCAACCTGTTGATGGTTGAGCAACCTTGTGTTGTAATTGATTTGTTAATAAATAAAATATATTTTTGGCATTTTTATCACATGTTTTCATCTTCTAATGAACACTGTTGTTGTGATGAAGTCCTTAGGACTATTTAGGTTCAATAAAGAGAGGATTTATCGATTAATTCTTAAAACTGTTCACGACCAAATGATAGGCTGTTAATAAGGATGACAGCTTCTATCGAGCATAGGTCGCTGTAGGCCATATGGGTTGGTTGTCCTCTTAACCAAAGAGTGTGGAGACACTGGTATGGCATACAGATGAGATGTAAGGATACATCATCATTGAATGTGACCAACTCCAGAGTATTCTATTATCGAGAATGTCTCTGATGGGATATAGGTATAAGTGTCCCTTAGATTTGAGATCGCCTCAGTGACTTGCAAGCAACTCACTGTACTTTGGTACTGGACTAACTAAATTTCTAATTCAATGATGGAAGGCTTCTGGGTACAGTCAAGTACTTGCAAAGTCAGAGTGTGATCAAGATGGGATTGACCACTCCAAGAGTTGGAGAAGAATGAGTCGCTGTATTTCAATTTAGCAAAATCTTGGCCAAGATAATCCATCAGATGAATTTGATATTTTGAAATACAATGTGGACAACCTGATCAAAATTAACAGTTAAACTCTGAGGTGTCCTATGAGTATTTTGGTCAAGGGGATGAATTATATGGAAACTATATTCGCATGGGTGCTAAGGATGTTGTTCTACATATTCGATCTATCTAGCCGTCGGGTACTATTACTAGATGGTCACTTTGATTGGTGCAGAAATTTATTTCTATGCTACTGACTTAGGTTCAGACCTATGAGGTCACACATATTAGATTTCATGATCCGATCGGATGGTTGATCAACGATTAAGAATCATTCTAGGGTTAAATGATCAATACGATTGACATTTAACCTAGTGTAAGTGTTGCAGAAGGATCGATTAGCAATTCGATTGCTAATTGACTTAATTTGATTAAGCCAAAGGGCTGAGATTAAGTCTAATTTAATATGATTTAATTAGATTTGATTTGGATTTGATTGGATCAAGTCCAATTGATTTATTGGATAAGCCAAGTGCAAGAAAAAACTAATCCTAGTTCAAACAGGACTTGGGTCAACTTAATTTTTAATTTAATTAGAAAATTAAATCAGATTTAAATCTAATTTAATTTGATTAAATTAGGCTCTTAATTGGGTTAAGACCTATTTTAATTAGGTTGATTTAGTTTTGATTTTATTTGGTTTGAAAAATCAAATTTGAACAAGTCATAGATTGAATCCTAGTAAGACTAAGATTCCACCTTATGCCACCTTTGCCCCCACGCCCACTCTCTCTTATCCCACGCCCACTCTCTCTTATTTTGTGTGACAAATATTCTCTCCCAGGTCTTCACACATGCCCAAAGGTTTCCTCTCTTTCTCTCTTATATGAAAAGTGGTTGTGGATCAAGTCAAAGTAGGAATTAGTTTAGATTTAAAATTCTATGAGATAGAGTTTTAGGAAACCAAAACTCTTTCCTTATGGAACTAATTTTATCCAAATTTTTTTTGAGATTTTCATAGCTTTTATGGCACATAATATGTGCCCTTTGCTGGTGGTCCACATGCAAAAAGAAAGAGGGGGCACCCAAGAGTTGGGTGCCCCTTATCTTGCCCTGTTTGGATATACCTTGACTGGGTATTTGATCTAGACAAAGACTCTATCATATCTCTCTATTTAAAATAAATTTTTTCATAAAATTTTTGTGGATTATATAGCTTTGAGAGACCTTTGGAGCATCCAAAAATTAAGAAGAAAGAGTCTTGGGGCGTGGAGATCTAATAGACACAAAACTAGGTGTCTGGGTTAGAGCAAAGAGAAGAAGAAGAGGGTCTTCTTCTAGAGTTGCTGGGTTCATTTCTTTTCTTTTTCCATCTGTAAGTTTTTTGAGAGTGACTCATCTAAAACTCTTTCTCCTACTTCTCATCTTTGGAAGAGTCCAAATCAAGGAGAAGGAGACATCTGATCGACCATCGAAGAAGGATCAGCACAGTACTAGCATACTGTGCTGATTTCCTGCACCAGGCCTTCTGATCATTATTCGTAGGCTCGTGTGGAAGACTCCTAGAGGCCGGATGTGTGTGCAGCTCACAACATCATCCTCAAATCCGGATCAGCAAAGTTAAAATGTCTAACTTGCAAGGTAATAGATCTGATCTATTATATTTTACATATATTAGATGTAGTATATAAACATGTTGATATGATCAATATGTAGTTCTTGCTCTTTATATTTCAATTTTTGATTTAATACCATGTAATAATCATGCAACAAAATCTTAGATCTAGAGATTCTCTGATTTTATAAAATAAATTTTGATTTATTTTAGTCTTCTGCTGCCTGATCTTGAAAAAGTTTCAAGATCTAACCCTAAAATCCTAGATCTGGTTCCTTCATCTAGTGTATGCTCTGAAAAAATAAATCCTTAACTTTGAGAATTCCCTTCCACACTTCTAACAATGCACCATGGCTTTTGATTGATAGTTAGCTTGATGGCTTTGACTGAAGGTGTAATCTCTTAATCAACTTGCTCCAAGATCTTTCTTTTTTCACTAAATAGCTTCCACCACCACTTCATAATCATGCATTTATTGAAAGTGTTGAGATTGACTCTCCGGCCATCAAAAGGATTTTGGCTCAAAAACTCTTTCCCATTTGACCAAGCAGTGACCTACCGATAATGGTTCATTACCTCTCTAAAGGAGACATCTTCTTAACTTGTTGATCTTGTTAACTACCCTAGTAGAGATGAGCAAGCAAGGCATACAGTACATTGGGCTAGCCCCTAGTATAGTGTTTACTAGGGCCAGTCTTCCTACCAGAGATAACATTTTTCCATTCCATGATGCTAGTTTCCTCTCAATTTTTTTCTCTAAAAACTACCACTCTCTTTTTCTCAAATATCAGTGGTGCAATGGAAATCCTAAGTATTTTACTAGAAGGTTAGCAAGTTGGCAACCCATTAGGTTTGCATAGATCTTGGGATGCTCCATCGCCATCCCAATACCCATAAGGGAGCTCTTGTTGAAGTTCATTTTGAGGCCTATGAGGAGCTTGAAGGAGTATAAGATGAACTTCAAATTCCCTACATGCTTTTTGTTGGCATCACAAAGAACTAATGTGTCATTAGCAAATTGAGTGTTTAGGACATCTCCAATCTTGTTCCTTAGCCCAACTCCTTGTATTAGGCCATTTCCAGATGATTTTTCTATCATTCAAGTAATGACATCAACCACTCACAAGAAGAGGTGTGGCGATAGAGGGACTTCTTATTTGAGTCCTTTTCTAGATGTGAACTAGTGAGTAGATTATCCATGGAAGAGAAGAGCCATTTTGCTATTGTTGATGATGTTGTTCATCCATGAGCACCATCTAGCTCCAAATCTCCAAGCTTGGAGGAGGTTCAGCAAAAAATTTCCATCCACATTATCAAATGCCTTTTTCAAATCCAATTTATATATTAGTCCCTTTTGTCTCTTCTTTTTGTTGAAGTTGATGATCTCAGATATAATAAAATAGCTGTCAGAGATTTGGCATCCTCTAAATAAGGCTAATTAAGAGTTGAGGGCTAGAATCGATGTGTTTATTGAGTCTGATGCTAAGGATATTTGATACTATCTTTAACACCCCATTGGTTAGGCTAATAGGTCTATAGTCTTGAACCATGAGGCACTCATTCTTTTTTAAGATGAGGGTGACGAAGGTGTAGTTGAGCCTAGATAGGTCCAATCCTTTTATGAACATTTTGTCAAGTAATATATCTAAGCAAATAATGCTTGATTACCTTCCAAAGGTTTTGGTATAAGAAACTATCAGGTCTGGATGTGTGTCCTTTGCAAGCTCGAAAAAAGCTTTGCAAATTTCTATTTCTATGAAAGGTTACTCAAGTTCTGCCAGGTCTGGTTGTCCTTCTACATATGGGAAGTTCTAGTCCACTTGAACTTTAGAAATGATTTCACTACCTAGGAGTAATTTAAAGTTTTCTAAGAAGATATCATTGATTTCACTACTCTTGTAGTATTGATCTTTGATGTTCAATGAATGATATAGTGTTCTTCTACCTCCTTGTATCGACACAGGCATCGAAGAAGTGAGTGTTGCGATAACCTTTATGGAGCCATTGGATTTTTGATTGATACCTCCATAGAACCTCCTCTAGCTACAACACCAGTTCCAATTCCCTTTTTAGCTCCTATCTAAGTTTGGCTTTTTGTAGTAATAAAGAAGTAGATTCTTCTTCTAGGTCCAAGTTATCTATCTCCCTCTTTAAGTTCTTCTTTATGGTGACTATATGCCCATTTCTTTCTCTGTTCCAAGCTTTGAGCTTAGCTCAGAGGTAACAGAGCTTCTAGATTATGTTTTTAATAGCATCCTCGCAGGTTGGGGCCTGTGACCACCAAACCTAAAGAAGATCTTGGAAGCTCATAATTGAAAAATAAAGTTCTCAAACTTGAACAATTTTCTAGTTGGAGGCTTGTTTCTACATCTTAGAAGGATAGGCCAATGACCCGATGTCATTTTGACCAAAAGGATAAGGAGTGTGAGCAAAAATTCATAGATCCATTCTATGGATGCAAGACATCTATCCAATTTAGGTACTATCGATGTTTCATGATGGTTTGACTAAGTAAATTTTTTATGGATTCAGCTTGATTTCACTCGAGGGGAGGGAGTCTAAGAAATCATTAAATTACCTCAACAATTAATGACTTTCTACAACATCGATCCTTTCAGGTTGAAATTTTCTACCAGTATCCATGGCCCCTACTAAGCATTTCTAATCGAGATGAGTTTATCGAAGAAAGGCTTCCTCAACCTTAAGTCACATGGTCCATACATATTAGTAACTATTCACTCCTTTTTAGTTATCTGATGAAGTTTATGGTATAGTGTTGCGATTGAGAAAGCTCCTTTCTCAAATAGTTCATCTTCAATTATGGATGTGTTCTGACAAGTTATTATTCCACCAGCTATATCATTGGCATCTACTACACGCTAGCTATCACACTTGATTTCGCAAGCTGACCAAAAGATCTTATTGGTCATGGTTTTGAGCTCGATTTCTTGAAGACAGACTATATTGTAATTTGATTGACTGTCTTTAATAGAATTTTGTTTCATCCTACCCCAATCCTTTTCACATTCTAGAACAGCATGGTCATTTGAGATAGATTGAGAAACTTCGAGAGAGGAGGTGAGCATCTCAAAATGCATTGGGGTAGCTTTTGAGACGGCTTAAGAGCATGAAGGATGACAATAGTGGAATAGATTGTGTAGCACGAAAATACCAAAATACCACTTTTCTTCCTTAAAAGTTGAGATAACAGTATAGATAGTAAAAATTAACTAAGCACATGAGGGTACAAAGACCTAGGGACCAACATAGGAAGACTATACTATTTGACAAACTAAATCTAGGTAGGGGGCTAGCTTCTTTCGTAAGAGGGTAAGGATCTTCATTCTATGACAATGATAGAAATCAAATTTTCAAAGCAAGCTGTTTTGATTTGTTTAAGCTTAGTTGTCACCTTCTCATCATTCCTATTGAAGAGCAAGCCACACTTGGAGCCAAGGGCTGAGATTTGTTTAGGAGTAAGTGAGTTTATGAAGAGAATGTCTTCCTTCTTTAAGGTTTCCTCCTCTATGCCTAAGAGTTTGATCTTCTTGGCTCTTAGACAAGCACTTTCTTTGAGCAATTAGGCTTTCAAATACTAGCTGTAATAAAGGCAACACATATTTTGTTTTCCCATGAAGTGAGCTCACCTTTCTAATTCCTATGGTGGACAATAAATTGGAGACTTTCCAAAATCATGTGGAATGTATTATGAACTAAGATGGGACCTCCACATTCTATGGAATGAAGATTAATTAATTCATGGTTTTCCCCCTCAACTTCAGTCAAGCCGCCAATGGTGCAACCTCCATAACTTTAGTTGAGCCAGCCAATGGTGCAATGAGAGCTTGAGTTGCCATTGGCCACAAGATGAAATTTGAAAATGATGGGACAAGAATTGAGATGATGGGCTGATTATAGATGATTGCTTTGAAGAGAGCTTGACATAGGACAAGGAGGGATGATGTGATGTGATTGTTAATGGAGGGCATGGAAGGTGTCCATTGTGAGGTTGAGTTGGATATATTTTGTTTGAGATAAAGATAGTGTGTCTCGATTGACACCCTCTATTTCTATTAGATTCAAGGAAGGGTAGGGATGTAAATTTGCATATTGTCTCTCTCTTTCACTTGTGTTTTCTCTTTCAGTTATCGTGGTTTCTTCTCTTTGGTGCAAGATCCATTTGATGGAGATTGACAAACTGGTTCATCCTAGAATTCTCAGTCATCTATGTCACATTCATTTTGGTTGCTTTGGGAATCCAAGGGTGGGCATTCGAAGCATGAGATCTGTTCAAAGACATGGGTGATCGAGATTAGGGTGATAAAAGAGTGATCATCCACTATCACCTTATCGTCTTTAGGGATGTTTTCCAACTTCTCATAGAAGAAGATGACATTAAACTCGATAAGATCCTCCCATTGGAGAGTCAAACGACTAGCCCTTTGGGGTATCCCAAAACTGAAAATGATTGTGGCTATAGCTTTCAGGATCTAGCAAATGAGAGAGAGGATGTAGATTGTGGCATAACTTTGAATCTAAGATTATGAGGAATACCTCCTCGATACCTATCCCAGTGGTTCACCACCAAGGTGAATGCCCTCCCTCGATGTGTTCTTCCAACATGAGTTTTTGAATTATTCATCTATGCAGGCATGAGATGAATAACTCTCACAATGGTATTTGTCTGGTCATCCATGAGCCAAATTTTTTGATCTTATGGGCAAGGATTGCACTAACATCATCTACTTTGATAGGGTGGCCAAAGCTTTTGACATGAGCTACTCTATCAAGTAATCCAAAATATGGGTAATTTCCATAGATAGGGGAAGGAAGGCTTGAGCTAGGTGGTATTTGTTGGGGATCAGAGGTGGTAGGCTTTTCAACTGTGAAGCTTGCATAGCTAGTTTAGGACTCAAAATTGCTTATTCTTTCTTGTTAGGATATCTTTGTACTCGTTTGCAGGATCGATGGAAGTCACTAAAATAGCGGAACCCTAAAGTAATGGACTGAGTTTCTATCCTTTGGTTTTAGATACTCTGGGCTCTCACAGTGGAAGTAGAGCCCTATTTAAAAGGGCACAAACCGATTTATCTATTTTGAAATTTAGAATGAGTACTTGGCGATATGGTGGGGTGCCAGAGGTAGATTAATAGGCATTGGTGTTTTAGCTTAAACAATGAGCTATCATAACCTTGTCGGACTACATCCATACAAGTTTGCGGACTTGCTTTATTACCATCAAGCTTTCTTCTCTAGCCATTTGTGATCACTTTGATTTTCAAAATAGGACACCATCAACAAGATCATGGGATAACCTCCAATTCTGGCTTCTCGAGGTTCACATGTAGCTTTGGGTTATGTAGGTGACATTTTACTTTGATCCACTCTCCTCCTACCTCAGGTCGAGGAGGTTTTACTGTAGGAACTAGATCTAGGGTTTCAGGGTTAGATCTTGAAAAAGAGGGTTAGATCTTGAAACTTTTTCAAGATCATACAGCGGAAGACTAAAATAAATCAAAATTTATTTTTTAAGATCAGAAAATCCCTAGATCTAAGATCCTATTACATGATTATTACATGGCATTAAATCAGAAATTAAAATATATAAATATAGCATGAACTACATGTTGATCATATCAACATGTTTCTATACTACATCTAATGTATGTATTAAACAATAGATCAGATCTATTACCTTGCAGGTTAGACGTTCTAACCTTGTTGATCTGGGCTTGAGAATGATGTTGCAAGCTGCACACGCATCCGGCCTCTAGGAGTCGTCCACACGAGCCCACGAATCTCGATTAGAAGTCCTGCTTCAGGAAATCAGCACAGTATGCTAGTACTGCGCTGATCCTTCCTTGATGGTTGATCAGGTGCCTCCTTCTTCTTGATTTGGACTCTTCTAAAGATAGAAAGTAGAAGGAGAAGTTTCAGATCTGAGACGCTCTCAGGAAACTCAAGATGGAAGGAGGAAAGATATGAAAATAAAAACCCTAGAAGAAGACCCTCTTCTTCTTCACGTTTTTCTCTCTAGACACCCAAACTTGCATCTTTTATATCTCTATGACCCAAAGGTATTTCTCTCTGATTTTTGGATAGCAGAAAGGTCTCTCAAATATCTATCTCTCCCTAAAATTTTACGAAGAAACTCATCTTATATAGAGAGATATGATAGAGTCCTTGTCTAGGTCAAACACCTAATCAAGGCATATCCAAACATGGCAAGTTAAGGGATGCCCAACTCTTGAGCACCTCCTCCATATTTTCGTGCATGGATCATAAGAAAAGGGTGCAGAATGTATACCCTAAAAGCCACAAAAATTCCAAAAAAAATTTGGATAAATTCGGTGCAAAATTGAAAGAGTTTTGGATTTCTAAAACTCTATCTCATAGAATTCAAAATCCAAACTTATTCCTTTTAGATTTGATCCAAACCACCTTCCATGTAAGAAAGAAGAGAAGAGACCTTTTATGAACGTGAGAGAGATCTGGGAGAGGGCTTTTGTCGCACAAAATAAGTGAAGATTGACGTTGAATTAAGAGAGAGGGCGTGGAGAAGGCTTATGTGGTGCAAGGTGGAATCCTAGTCCTACTAGGATTCTGTCTTATGACTTGTTTTAATTTGGTTTCCCAAACCAAATCAAATCAAAATTAGATCAACCCAATTAAAATAGGTCTTAACCCAATTAAGAACCTAATTTAATCAGATTAAATTAGATTTAAATCTGATTTAATTTTCTAATCAAATTAGAAATTAGATTGACCCAAGTCCTAGTTGAACTAGGACTATTTTTTTTCTTGCACTTGGCTTATCCAACAAACCAATTGGACTTGATCCAATCAAGCCCAAATCAAGTCTAATTAAATCATATTTAATTAGACTTATTCTCAGCTCATTGGCTTAATCAAATTAAGCCAATTAGCAATCAAATTGCTAATCGATCCTCCTGCAACACTTGCACTGGGTTAAATGTCAATCGTATTGATCATTTAACCCTAGAACGATTCTTAATCGTTGATCAACCATCCGATCGGATCATGAACTCTAATGTGTGTGACCTCATAGGTCCGAACCTAAGTCGGTAGCATAGAAACAAATTCCTATACCAATCGAAGTGACCATCTAGCAATGGTACCCGACGACCGGATAGGTCGAATGTGTAGAACAACATCCTTAGAACCCATGCGGATATAGTTTTCATATAATTCATCCCCTTGACCAAAATGATCATAGGACACCCCAGAGTTCAACTGTCAACTCTGATCAGGTTGTCCACATTGTATTTCAAAATATCAAATCCATCTGATGGATTACCCTGACCAAGATTTTGCTAAATTGAAATACAGCGACTCATTCTTCTCCAACTCTTGGAGTGGTCAATCCCATCTCGATCACACTCTGACTTCGCAAGTACTTGACTGTGCCCAGAAGCCTTCCGTCCCTGAATTAGAAATTCAGTTAGTCCAGTACCAAAGCACAGTGAGTTGCTTGCAAGTCACTGAGGCGATCTCAAGTCTAAGGGACACTTATACCTATATCCCATCAGAGACATTCTCGACAGCAGAATGCTCTGGAGTTGGTCACGTTCAATGATGATGTACCCTTACATCTCACCTGTATGTCATACCAGTGTCTCCACACTCCTTGGTTAAGAGGACAACCAACCCATATGGCCTACAGCGACCTATGCTCGATAGAAGCTGTTGTCCTTATTAACAGCCTATCATTTGGTCGTGAACTGTTTTAAGGACTAATCAATAAATCCTCTCTTTATCGAATCTAAATAGTCCTAAGGACTTCATCATAACAACGGAGTTCATTAGAAGATGAAAGCTTATGATGAAGATGCCAAATATATTTTATTTATTAACAAATCAATTACAATACTTGGTTGCTCAACCGTCAACAGCTTGACGATTGGCTTTTTGGGACACATTTCCCAACATTTACAAAGTGAGACTTTCCGTATGGTTGCTTTAGAGCTGTAGCTCCATCAAGATTATGGCACTATATGCCTAGAAAAATTGCATTTATTCCAATATCTATACCATGCTTGTAGGGAAAGAAAGGTTAGGGATGGACAAAGCTAGTGTTGAAGACATGCGAACAAGATTTGATTGGGAGGTAGGGGTTTAGTATTGAACACGAAAGAGATTTCTCTAAAATTCTAAGAGCTTCTTTTACTTGGCCTCATTTCAAAATAGTATATGAACTGACTCTAGTAGTTTCATGCATTTCACAAGCTTTTATCTTGAAATCTTTGCAAGCTTCCTTTATGAAGTGAAACTTTGCTCCTCAAAAAGGAGCAAGAGAAGAAATATTTCTTAGGAGATGTCAAGTTATGACTTCTCATGTAGATTAACAATCAAATTAGTAGGATATAAAGAGTTAATGGTGTGAAACATGGCTTATACTACAAACTTTTACCATAGAAAGTTTCATACTTTGGGAAGCATATACGGTTGCACTATTTTTTAGGTCCATGATAAACATTGTCATAAGTCATTTCCTGTTTGTGATATCTACTACACTGGATTAATCTTAATTTAGAGAATAATATAATAATATATAAGGTTCAGACTAAGGAGGAACATAAATGATATCATGCATAAATTGTTAACTATCTTTGTTTGCAAATTGCCCCCAATATTCTATTGTAATTATTTATACAATCTTACCTTATCACTTTTTGCAAATCAACTTAGAAAATATCTAGTAGAGTGGCAGATATATTTTTCTTCATTTAAATTATTAGGGATGATAAATGTCTATTTTATCCTAGGTTGCCCACAACCAAAGTTTTGCAAATACTAAACAAACCCTTTCCATTTTTCTTTTTAATTCAAAGAAGTGAAAACAAGAGAATATGATTAGTGATTTGAAGGCAAGTAGTGCAAAGATGGGATCAATGGTGCAGAATTGAGCATATTTGATGGAGAAAATCTGAGATCTAAGAGTTGTGAGGGAGTGGCAAGATTATAAGCCAATATAAAACAAGAAGATTATTGAAAAAAGTCTAAATAATCATAGTGATGGCAAGGATCTACCTACAACATGAGTCACTACTTTTTTATGATGACCAAAGGAGACAAAAGCTCTACCCATGACATCAACTATTGCTCTAGACACCTTCCTTCTCTCCCTCAATGAGATCGGATGATGAGGGATGAGAATCTATTACTTTTTAGAAGATGGAGCACCTTAATGGCTCTCTCTAGTCCCTTGGCACCACCAACCATCACATCCTCTATCAAATCTCCTCCATCACCATCTTTATTGATCATGGCATTATTGGTAGCACCACAAGGACTCTGCATGCTATCAACATCTTTTTCTTCAGTGGCCTCGATGACTTGGAGGTTGTTGCCTTTGACATTAGCATGGTCAAGCACCCAACATCACTTAGTGTCATGTGCTTCCTCTTGCTATCATCTACTAATCATCAATCAAATGTATGGAGTAAAGTGTCATTGTTCTAGTGAGATACCAACATGGAGATTTGACTGCAAAACATTGGACTCATCATCCATGAAATGTAAGGAGAAAAAAGTGGTAGGACCTGTGGAGATTGTGATCTCCGTTGATGTTAAAATTCTTTTTGATATAGAGAGATTACCATAATAAAATATGGTGCCTCTAGTATAGAATAAAAATTATCCAGAGCTTGATTACTAACAATTATAGCATAGCTCACCAATGATATGGCAATTAGTGATTGGTGCAACACACAAGTGATTGATGGTGTCATTCAATCAATCATAAAATTTTGTGTGCCCTAGTGTGCTGAAAATATGATCAATAGTAGATGATCATTAGCATTTTTTATTATTTATTTCATAAAAATGAAGACTTTTATTGGTTATCATAATTTTTTTCCATCATATGTTCATCCTTTTCTAATTCACTAATTCCTGACTATCATTCTGATAAAGCATCCAGAAATTGATATCCCATAGTATCTCAATATATCAAAATAAAGTTGATAATGACTTATGAATCTATTAGAGTGCTGCTTTTGCTGCTTTCTTTGATATGCCTCTAACTCATGTAGCTCAATCAATGTAATTTCTTTTTTTCTCCAAGGAAGGGAAAAGAAAATAATGCAATTAATAATTGTTAGCATATGGTTGCCACTAGCATTCATTACACAGATTTAGAGAGGGAAACTCTTCTAAGTTTTGCTAGAGATTTCAGCCAAACAAAAAGTTTGTTCATATATTGGGAAGGGGAAGATTTTGCAAATGGAAAGGTGCGAGTTGTGACAACTAGGCAAGACATATTGTCAAATTAAACCTTCTTGGATGGTGAATCTTAAGCTCTAATGTAGATTAATCTTTGCTTGCTCTTTGGCACCTGAGTTACTTGGATCTAGGCAAAAATAATTTTGAGAGAGATTGGCATTCCATCATTCACTATTTTGTTGGAATTAGTATATATTAATCCCTCTTTTGCAAACTTTAGTAGAAGTATACCTCAAAGTATCAAGTGTTCTAGTTGGTAAGAGGTTTTAAGCCAACATCCTTAGTATAGAAAAATCATATTGTAATAATAGAGAAACAAAAAGAAAATGAGAGAGCAGATTGAAAAAAAAAAAAGATAAGAGTTTGAGAGGTTGAACAATATAGAAAAAGAAATGAAAGTGTTAGACACCAAAAAAGAAGGTACTTGGAACTTTCAAAGAGAGAGAGGAGGAAAAACTAAGAGGAGAGAATAAGAAGCTAAAAATAAGAGAGAGAAAGGGAAAGATAAAGAGGTAAGGAAGAGATAAGAAATGAGCAAGGATCAATGAAAGAATAGTTTGTTCTAACTTATAATACTAGAAAACCTCATGCAAACTAAGGATTTGAGCTCCAATGACATTGTAGCCCAATTGAAGAAAAATCAAAGAAAACATTTCTATGTGGAATTTGCTAAATAGTGGTCTACCCCTAGAGGAAAACAAAGTTGTACTATCCTTAAATATCATAGCCCAATATGGCCCCTTCTATGTTCCTATAGTGCTTAATGATAATGGGTAGGGTTGGTTGTTTGCTTTCTTAGAATTACATTTAAACCCAAATTGCATCTCAGTAATTTATGGAAAACATATTGAGGCACTCATGGTTATGAAAATATGAGAAGGCATGTTATTGGAGAATTTGACTCGAAGATATAGACTGGACCTTGCAAATTCATAGCCATATTTTAGGTTATGGACATAAATTTAATCTACAATCTTTTATTAAGGAGTTATCATGAACCCACCACTTAGGTCAAAGATACGATACGGCCATACAATCTCTAGTGCATGACCCTAGAGAGCATGCATGGCCAATACGATGAACAAAATTTCAATAACAATATAAATTTAAATCAAATATATCATAACCATAATAATCCAACAAAATAGTTTAACCATTAATAATTAGAAAATTTTGTTCAACTACAGATTTAGTTGTTCATAGGAATAAACAAAATAGTCTATCTTTTGATAATTATGTCCAATTATCCCTTATTAGGCATCTCATGACTCTTAAAAAAAAATTATAAGATGATTTGAGCTAATAGCTCGTTAAGAATGCCTACACATCTACCAACATAATAATATAAATTTAAAATTAGCAAATAATTATTACTAATATAAATATAACACCAAAAGATCCAATACTAACTATGACCTAATAACATGCTCTCCCAGCTCAACAATATATAGCATCGAAATTTTTTTCATGCATCAAATAACATCAAATAAGTTATCTTTATTTTAAATTAATACATATCAGATTTGATAATGTTTAGGCTTTCAACTTCGGACTAACCATGATAATGTTCCTGCCCATGGCGGGACATCAACAAGTATCATGTTTCCATCCTATAGTGGAGCATCAAAAGTACTACATTTCTAGCCTATGGTAGGGTATTAATAAATATCAAGTTTTTAGCCCATGGCAGAGCATCAGCAGTACCATATTTTTGACCTATGGTGGGGTATCAACAATACCACTTTATCGATCCATATGGGAGATCAATACTACCATATTTTTTGGTCTATGATGGAGCATAAATAAAATAGCTAGTTCAAAGCACCCCAATCAATAGTCCAAATATTATAATTTATATTTATACTTGTTAAATAACTATAATTCAAAGTCATATTCTTTGCTAAATTTGATGCATACAAGTATTAAAATCTACGCGAACTATGATTAGCAACATATGCTTCATATATGCATAAAGAATTACACATCCTTAATAAATGATTATGCATTGAGTAATTATCATATACCATGTAAAGCAATTACCATTGATGCACAAAAATTGCATACATAAAGGGGGTCAACGTTTGAAGAGTCTTACCTCTATTGCAACTAACTCAACTACAATGCGACTAGTTCATAACATGTCCAATTTAAACTTGATATAAAAACTAACTTGTCTTTGATCAACCATCAGCAATAATAATAACTTATTAATGCTAAATTTTTAATTTAAAATTTTGAACATCCAAATTTACTTTTGATTTAGAGATCAAAGCATATATCTCACTGCTCAATATCTTTTCATTCAATTGATTACACACCATGGTACAGAATTCAATAATTATAAAAATCATATTAATGATAATTAATGGTGGAACAATTCAAGAAATAGTGAAAAAAGATATAATAAGATGGCGAACAATGTCCAATATCCCAAGTGGCTCAAATCTAGGTAATTAGTGGATCATGAAATGCATCTGATCAAAGCAATAAGGATAAAATAGGGTCATTAATTATGGGGCTTAAGAATACCCGCAAAAATCATGTAGAGGTCAACATACTAAATAGTCACAATAGGACTGAGGCAGAATCCTTTACTATAATCAACCTAAGATCCTCAAAGTAAAAAAAATGAGACACTCCACTAAGTCCCTAGATCATGTAGGGAGAGAAAAAGGGAGAAAGAGAAGATTGAGAAAAAAAGAGCGAATAGAGAAAGATAAAGAAAAGAGATAGAAAGCAAAAAAAAGAGAGAACATTCAAAATAGAGGAAGAGGAAAAGGTTGGCCTAGCAACGGCTGTGGCTAGAGGGCAATAGGCCATGACGATGATGAATGGTGTCAGCAATCAATGATAGTGGACAACTAGCTAGAGAGAATAAGGAAATAAAAGAAAAAAAATAGGGGAGGCTATTATTGCATGAATCATAATAGAAAAGGATTAGTGAAGGGAATAATGGCATCGATCAAAGTTCCAGACTTTGTCAAAAAATTTACCAACACATTCAAGGCATAAGCTCTCAATATGCCTTCTAAGATTTAGATGGTCCTTTCTAATTATCCTTCTACTCATGGATGAAATATTGTACTAAATTTTAATTTGATTCACAGAGCTTTATGAAGGCCTTTCCAGAACTAAAATGCAAACCTAGTGTCTTTATCTAACATAATAGGAACTGGAATCTTATTCAGCCTATGATCTTCTTTATATACAAGCTTGCCAATTTCTATAAGGAGAAACTAATTTTGAATGGTAAGAAGTATTCTAACTTAATCAGCCAATGAACAATCACCTATATAACATCATTATCTCTAGGAGTTTAGTCAAACTAGTCATCATGTTAATGCGCTTCGATTTGTACTGGGGAATGAAAAGAGACTGCAATGGTCCGTGGGTCTCTGATGCATAGCTTTTGCTTGTTGACATACTAGATATTGAGTGATATATTCAGTAATATCTTTTTCTATAGCAGTCCACCAAAAATTTTTTCTAAAGCTTTGGTACATGTTAGTTCCTCTTAGGTACACTGTGTAAGCGAGCTATAACCCTCCTCTAGAATATCATTCTTCAACTTTGAACTCTTAGAAATATACACCCTACTATCGAACCTTACAGAACCATCCTCATGTATTCTAAACTCTTATGGGGCATTAGATGCTATTACTTCTCTAATCTTCTTTAACTTTTGATCCTCTCTCTAAGATGATTTGATCCACTCAATTCGAGTAGGCTAAACTTTGAGAGTTGCATGCTGAACTTCAGGATCATGCAGTCACACCCTAATTCTTGATCACTTCAAATCTAATAAAATATGCATATTTGTAGCTATCAGTGTTGCTTATCTTTTTGAAGATTTTCTACTAAATACATCAACTATAACATTTTCCCTCCAAGGTTGATAATTGATAGCAAGATCGTAATCTTTGAATAGCTCCAATCACCTTCTTTGCCTCAAGTTCATCTTTTTTTGAGTAAAGATGCAATTTAAACATTTATGATATGTGAAAACCTCACAAGTCTCCTCATATAAATAGTGCCTCCATATTTTCAAAGAAAAAAATATAGCTGCTGGTAGTCTAGAGGCACAAGTTGAAATCTTCCCATTTTATATCAAGATATAGCCTAGTCTTTTTTGAGATGCATCACTATAAATGATGAAGCCTTTTATTTTAGACAGAATGGTTAACACTAGAGCTATCACCAATCAACTTTCAACTCCTAAAAGCTATGCCTGCGCTCTTTTGTCTATTCAAACTCTACTCTTTTGAGTTAGATGAGATAAGAGTATGGCAATATGAGAGAATCCATCAACAAAATCTTCTATAATATCCAATCATTCCCAAGAGTTATGCACCATTAGTAGGTAAGCTCCATTCAGCTACTACTTTCTTTGGATCAATGGAGAAATCATTCATGGAGATCATGTGCTTGAGTAGTAAAGTGACATTGTTTAACCAGAACACATATTTTTATAACTTAACATAAATCTTTCTATCTATAAGGGTTTACAACATTGTTCTTAGATGCTCCTCATGCTCTTATGAGCTTTTTGAGTGGATTGAAACTATATTGAAAAATACGACCACAAATCAATCCAAGTAGGCTTGAACACCTTATTTTGATCATGTTTTGTTTATATGAATTGGAGGGGAGAAAGTATAATTCCTAGGTAGTAGAAAAAATCCCTCCTGTTCGGTTAGAGTTTTCAAAAGAGAGGAATTAGAAAAAGGTCTTTCCATGAGAATATACGTTTCATATCTCATAGGAAAGAAAAATCCATTGGAGAGGTAGATTTTTGAAATTCTTATGGGATGAGAATTAGTGGTCCTTTTTTTTTTGAAAATACTCTTTTAATGCTGCCATTTTACAACATATTATCATATTGATACTAATATTAATATTATAATATTTATAATATATTAATATTATTTTGATATTTGTATTAGTATAATTTTATATTAATATAATATATACTAGTATTATATAATATTATATTAATATAATATTAGTATTTATTATGTTAATATTTAGTTTGAAAGTCAAAAATTATTATCTTATATTTATTATTAAGGATATAATAAGTATTTTATATATTTTTTCAGAAAAGTTAATACTGAACCAAACATAAGCCACTCTAGAATAAGCTACTTTCACACGGTCAACCAAATATGCCTAAATTATTTTTTAAGACATCATATTTCTAGGAATCAACTTCTTAAGAATAACATTCTAGAGAAAAAGAATTATTCCTATGAACTAAATGAGTCCTTCATGAGGTCCATGAAGGTTGCAAGTGCATTTGTCAACCCAAAGTGTATGACTAAGAATTTGTAGTATCTATATCTATTCTAAAGGCTATCTTTGGTATGTTCTCTATCTTATTCTTCAAATGATGGTAGCCAGAATGAAAATCAATTTTTGAGAGGACCTGTGCATTTTGTAATTGATCAAACAAATCATCAATCCTTGGTTAGGGGTATTTGTTCCATATTTGTTACTATTTTTAACTCCTGGTAATCAATACAAAATCGGAGGCTTTCATTTTTCTTTTTCAAAAATAATACTGGAGAACCTCAAGGAGATACACTAGGCTTTACAAATCCCTTGTCTAGTAGCTATTACAATCGCTTGTTCAGTTCTCTTAATGTTGTTAAAGCCATCTTATATGGGGCTTCAAAGAGTGGGCTGATACTGGGAACCAAATTAGTGGAGAACTCAAATCTCTTTTTCAGGAGATTGCCTGGCAAATCTTTTGAAAGAACATCAACAAATCACCAACAATAGGAATGTCTTTCAACTTCAACTCCTTTTGTTGGGTGTCTCATGTGGTGGCTAAAAATCCTTCGCGATCCTTCCTATGGAGTCACTTGACTTGAAAGACTAAGATCACTTTGGATGGAGAGGACACTCTACTACCCTCATAACTAAACTCTGGCCAATGAGGAATCTAAAAGTTTTCCTTTTCTTGAAGCACTCTACGGTGGCATGATATGTTGCCGATCAGTCCATTCAAGAATTGTATCAAAATCCTTCATCTCTAGGACTAGCAAGTCTACCATCATCCCTCTACCTCTAATGCATAAGATAATACAACTTTTATATATAGTCTTAACTAAAATGACATCCTGACTTGGAGTGGAGACACAAAGTCAATCTCTAATAGCATAAGAAATGTCACATTATTTCTTCTAATAAAACTCATGGATATGAAGGAATGGATAACACTAGGGTCAAACAAAACATAGGTATAATAGGATGATGCCTTAATCATTCCTGCTGCATATCACATCTCTTAGCTATAGATCTATCTTGAGCTTACATATGCATGTACATATACATATACATATACATACATACATACATACATACATATATATATGTGTGTGTGTGTGTATGACAATCACTTGACATATACATTGAGAAAGTACTATGAAGGTTTTGTTTAATACTTATCACCACCAAGATAGAAGTCATAGCATTCTATTGAGTGAGTGCATAAACTCATTCCTATATCTTATGCCTTTGTTGCCTTCTTTGCAATGGTCCTGCCTAAGACATTTGATTTTGTTGAGGATACGTGTATACAGTCGGTACTAGCTATGGATAAAACTCATTTTCACTAGATAATTCACTACTTAGTGCCCTGACTAACCACAAACGTATCACTGTCCATAGAACAATGCACATTTATAACACTTGATATAACCTTTGGTGAAGTTCTATAATTCAAAGCAATATTGGACTCTTGGTCGTTGCTTCAACATTCTTAATACGTTGGCCTTGAAAACTACCCATTCTAGACTTCTTGTTCAAAATTCTTCCTCTCTTAGCCTAGGCATCATTCGATCCTTCTTCTATCATCAGGGCTTTGTTAACTATCTCTGCATTGGTGGTTAGCTAAAAAGTGGTCACTTGTTGCTTGATCCGAGCCATAAATCCAATCTCAAACTATCTAGCCTAGTCACTCTATATCGTTGCCAATATTGAAGCAAATTATAACATTTCTTCAAACCTTCCTAGATATTGAGAGACTATCATACCACCTTGGTCCATTAGCCAAACTCTCAAAATTTCTAGTTGTAGGCACTCTAAAGGGAATGCTTCTCATCGAAAGCCTTCTTGAATCCTTCCCACATAATGGGTGGATCATCAAGCCAAAGATTTCCTTCCACCAATTCCCACCAATCATTTGGCATCCCTTGTAGCATGAAGGAGGCATAGGTAACCTTTTCATCAATGAGACACTTTTGAGCTATTCAAAATTTTCTATCTCCTTTAGCCAACTCTCAACCTCCATGGGATCAAAAGTGCCATTGAAAGCTAATAGTGCATATTTCTTGAATTTAGAAAGGCTGACTCATCACTCTTGTTGAGTCACAGCATCTTGCTACTATTAAGGCTGAAACAATTATTGCTACTATATGTACTATAGATGCAGGAGCCAATGCTGATTCAACTATTATTGCAAGAGTTGCTATAGCAGCTATTAAAAATTTTCTCTAATGCATCTCCATCATCCTTACAATGGTAGCTCTAGTAGTAGCTTTTTGTTCCATGGCTCAAACCTACAAGTGCTTGAATTAACTATGAGGGGTTGACTTGTTCCCCAAGCTACCTCGAGCCTCTCTAATCTATCTACCCATGGGACATCAACAGTGGGAATACCATCATTAGTAGGGTTGCTGGGATCATCTATTTGATAAGTGTCATTGATTGGTGAAGATAGGGGATTGAATTATGGATCTAAAGGCTCCAAGTAGTAGAGCCATAAGCAAATTGGGTAGGTCTTCAAACATAACAACGTCCCCTACCTCGCGCCATCTCAATATATATATTATTGGCATTATTAACCCATCTCGTAACAATACCAAAATAACATGGCAAGATAATATATACTACATATACATACATACATACATACATACATACATACATACATATATATATATATATATATATATATATATATATATATATATATATATATATATATATATATATATATATATATATATATTTATATTTATATATGTATGTATCTGTATGTGTATGTATGTATATATATACATATATACAGATACATACATATATATATACATATATATATATATATATATATATACATATATATATATATATACATATATATATATATATATATATATATATATATATATATATATATATATATGTGTATATGTATATATATATATATATATATATATATATATATATATATATATATATATATATATATATATATATATATATATATATATGTACACACACACACACACACACACACACACACATATATACACACACACACACACACACACACACACACACACAGATAGATATATATATATATATATATATATATATATATATATATATATATATATATATATATATATATATATATATATATATATATATTCATATTTGTTCCAGTGATGCTGCATCTTGAAAGTTTTTAGAGAATATTGCTGACCAATCAAGTGTTAAAGAGTTACCTGTTGCCTCTCCAAAAAGCTGGGAATAAGCCGTATAAAAGGTTTCTGTAATCCTTTGTGGATATGATTTGACGTTCCCTTGGTGCTCGATGCATAAGATAGTATTTTTCCTTTGCCTGTAACTCACATATGAATGAAAGAACTTGATATTTTTATCCCCATTAATTGACTCTCGTTCTTTGTCTCCACAGGATTTCCTCTTCTTTGAGAATCAGCTCTATTTGTTGTTTGAGGCTCTTTCTCTCAAGTATCTGTTCTGCAGTGAGATTGATGGTTTCTTCAAGGGAGTCTAGCCTTAAAATCTACTGCTTGATGCTGTGTTTTTTTTTTTGGATTATATTACCATTGGTTGACCTGTTCCAATTTCTGAGTTTTGATCTGAGACACCTTAGCTTAGACACCAAATTGGCTGATGCATCAGCAACGCTCGGAGTAGCACGCCAGCAGGCTTTCACAAAGTCATCGAAACCTAGGGTGAGAAACCAAAAATTCTCAAAACAAAAGAGCTTGTTACCTTGCGGACGCCGGTTAAATTTCAGGAGCAGTGGAAAGTGGTCAGATGTTGTCTTAGCACTGCAAATGGATTCTGTTCCAACCTATCCAACTTTGCCATTGTAGGAGCCTCTCGGTGGTTAGACCAGGTAAATATTAGGTGCTTTTGCTTGATTTCAATAAGTTGATGGATATCAATGAAATTGTTGAAGTCATCAGAGACCGTTGTATCGCTGCCGACGCCCTTCCTTTCATTAGTGAATTTGATGGTGTTGAAGTCTCCAACAATAATCCAAGAACCTTGCCGCAATTGACGAATGTATGCAAGCTCGGCAAAAAAACTGGGTCTAAGGCTGTGATCGTTGGACCATAAACGTTAGTGACCAGCCAGTTAGAATTACCAGTAGCAGGGAGAACATAGCCATGGAGAGTACTGAGTGAGTACGTGCCCAAATGGAAACAGGTTCCTGTCACTAAATCTGAGTTCCAACAATTGAGGAGTCCCCCCCTTGAACCATTGGCATCAAGCGCCTGCCACTTATCAAAATTCTTGCTGCAGGTGGTGGCGACATGATTGTTTAAGGTGTCATTTAACTTGATTTCCTCAAAGCAAGAAATTATGCATCGAGAGTGTACAACTGTGTCACGAACCAATTTCCTTTTGTTCGATTTTCCTAATCCTCTCACATTCCGAAAGAGTAGTGACATAATTGTTTAGGCTTTCCTCCAACACTCAATGTAGGATAAAAACACATTTAGGAGGTGTTTGGTTGGGGCAGTTGGAGTCTGGAGTCGAAATGAAAATGGAAATCGATGACTCCCATTCTAATCATTTGGTTGGGAGGACTTCTATTTCAATTTCAATCCCAAGATGGAATGGGAATGGCCCAATCTATCTTAAAACTCAATCTCTACTCTCTTTTAAGGATTCAAATTTTCATTCCGATTCCAATTCCGATCATGAACCAAATGCTTCGGAGAATTTGGCCATTCTGATTCTGATTCCCATCCATTCTGATTCTCATTCCAATTCCGATTCTGATTGTGAACTAAACATCTCCTTACATAGGGTATGCATGCACGGTGGTAGATTAGCCAGCAAATATTGGTAGACAGAAAGTAAGAAACATGAATTGGATATGTAAATAGTTGCCGGCTCGGGCATTCACTAATACAACAAAGCATGTTCCTCGATGAGGAAAGAGATTATGGCTTTTATCATCATGTCATCTTTATTCAAAGTGCAGTATTGTTAGAAGGAATGACCTTTTGCTTAACAATTGCAACAACATTGTATATATGGGGGAACAACACCAGTTGACACACATTGGCCACCCTTACATCCTGCTTTGATGCAGTCACTGGTGCATTTCTGCAGGCTACGGCATGCAATGCAGTAAGCAAATTCAGAGGCTTTCACACTAACAGCTGTGGCTGCAACCATGAGATATAAGTGAATTAAAACTTATCCCGTAATTTTAAATATTTGAGTCGAGCCATTACTAAAACGCTACAAAGAAATTTTGCAAAGCTGGTCCACGCATGTAAATCAAAACTTTTGGATGCTTTTTCCATCATTCCGATGGGTAGTTCTAGCCATCGATAGGAAGAATACATAAATCCATTCAGTCCTATGAACATGTTTATTAAGTATAGAAATATAGGAACTCAATCTAAACATGTGCATTCATTGACAGATAATAAGCATGTTTCACTCTATATAGATACATGTTTAGAGTGTATTTACTGGGGTCAAAGAGAAAAAGCATTTGAGAATTTTAACATAGGGCCATCATTGTAAAAGAGATCATCTTTTGAAAAAGACACAGAATATGACTCAAAGTTACTTGTGTATGCACGTATATTTTGCTTTGCTATCAATGTGTTGTCATGATGTGGTACTTTATTCGCACTATTTGACACTTGCATACACACAAACAAAGAAAAGGAATGGTTGGTCGGAGGCAGCAAGCGTTAAGACCTATGGGTCCCACCCCTACTAAATTATGTTAAAAATAGTAAAATTCATGTTTTTGAAAAAAACCACGGATATTCCATTGTAAGCCAAAAGAACTCTTGAATAATCGGTAATTCCTAGTTAATTCTAGTATCGAAAGATAATAAGAGAAATTTGTGAATTTCTGATTCCTTGAAGACGGTGAAGAGTTTTGCTTCAGTACATTTTCTGAATAGTAACTTTTTTTGTAAAGAATCTAAACTCTTAAATTCAGTAGGCTGGAAAGGATATTTTGATTTGTTTCCTAGTTCAACTAGTTAACTACTTAAGAGAGATTAAATAATTAGTGTTTGAATTTTCTAAAAGATTATTTAATATTATACTAAAAATTATTTTGAAATTTTACTCTAATTTGAAGCTATTAGGATGATCGATCTCTCACAAATGAAGAGATGAAGGAATAAAAAGAGAAACATATGAGAAAAAGAAAAGGGATATAGAGGTAGGGGTGAAAGTGGATTGGATAGTATCCGTCCGGATCTATTTTCATATCCGAATTTATCCACATAAATAGAGATTTGAGCATCTTTCTAATATCTACATCCATATATATATCCATCAAATAAAATTAGTTATGGACATGAATAGATAACTATCAATCCATATCCGAATATATGATTCTATTTGTAATCTTATTTAGTTTTATATAGCACCTATATATTAACTTTTAAGAAAAACATATAATCATATTAATATACTATTAATTTGATTTACGATCCACTTAATAATATCTTTGATTCTACAATTATAAAGTTTTGATATTCGACTTATATCTATATTATAATCATATTTTTTTGCATCCGACTTATGTTCATATTTGTTTAAAATAAATATAAATATGAATTTTTGCATCTGACTTATATCCATATTTGTTTAAAATAAACATAGATATGAATTTATTTATGTATCTGTATTTATTAAATAAAATGAATATGGGTATAGATATATTGGTAATCCAATCCATATCTATATCTATATTTATTTTATTTAATAAATATGGATATGGATACAAATCAGAAATATGGATATAAATACAGATATAAATCAGATGATTAAACTTTATGACCATAAAGTCAAAGATATTATTGAGTAAATGATAAATCAAGTTAATTATATTGTTATGGCCATTAATTTTTTTTTAAAATTTATAAGTGCTATATAAAATTAAATAAGATTACAAATAGAATAAGATATTCAGATACGAATTGGATAATTGTCTATCTATATCCATATCTATTTTTAAAGATATGGATACGGATATTAATTGGATACTTGAATATCTATTCAAATCCAGATAGATTTGGATACAAAAACAATCTAGGTGAATATTATCTAGTCCACTTTTACCCCTAGTCCTAATGGAGGTGGAAGAGAGTCCGGAGAGAAGGGGGAGAGAGAATAAGAGTGAGTGTGGGAGCATTCTCCCATACAGAAGAATTCTCCTATGTCAAAGAACTTTTCCAATTTCCTAATTTGATTTCTCTGAAACAACCATAATTTGAGTAGACCAGTACTTCCCAATTGGGGGTCTTTTTGTTAGATGTCTCCAAAGAGACTTCTAAATTGGGACTCTTATTTGTCATGACAACCCTCAAAAGCTGAAAGAAATCACACCACCAACATCAGATGGACGATTTTGAGAAAAGAATATACATATAAATGAGAGCAAACTTCATAAATAAATCATAAAATGAAACCATCGGCGCTGGACAGAAATTATAAGATAGATATTTTGGAAAAGAAACAAACCCGATGTCATCAGGAAGGCAATCAACATGACAACAACCGGGAACTTTGCAGCAGTGTATATAATTTTGCCCCCCATCTTTCACCAATTTTCTCTCACGATGTAAATCAAACCGAAATCCAATTCCCCAGTCTTAGACCCCAAAATGATTGGGTTTCGGCTGAGTTTGGATGGAAATATGGTATTTAACAAGTCATTTTGGTACTCTTTTGGATTATTTTATAAATTATTTAATACATAGATTTTAATGCTTCATGAATTGAGACATGTAAAGATGATCATATACAAATTTAAAAAGTTGTAGCTAAATGACACAGGGCATCCAAACAGTAATCCAGTAATCCAGCTTAGCATGGGCAATAAGTCGTAATAATTATACTGCGATAAAATAATATCTACAAGTAAGAGAACAAGAGTGCTGTGTTTCCACAAGGTGCGGCCCCTATATCTCAAAGAGGAAGGCACAAGGCACCTTCCCAGTTCATGAATAGATGAGACAGGCAGGAAGGTATGCTGGAAATGTAAGGAAGATCAATTCTACTATGAAAGAAAAGAAAAAAAAAAAAAAGAAGAAAGCAAAAAAAAAAAAATTAGGAATAAAAGTAGAAGAAAAACCATGGTCCTATATAAATTTAATACCATATGTACCATTTCATAAACTTTAAACTTGAAAATCTGTCAATGACCTACCATATATATATATATATATATATATATATATATATATATATATATATATATATATGTATGTATGTTAGTTTGTCCTGTATCCCGTATATTATGAGTAAATTCAGAAGATTTGCTTTCGTATCACATACAAAGTAAATCTCATCTCATCCAAATATCTCTGGTAAATTTTGAAGAATTACTTTATTATCACATCCAAATATTTCTAGTACTAAATCCCAGACTATGTGGAGTAAATTTAGAAGACTTACGTTTTTATCACATCCTAGCGTTTGTGAGGCTATATATACTGAGGTGTCTACCGTGGCTAAGGCCACAAATACCAGAGAGAGCAAAAGACGGCGAGTGATAAATGGGCAAAGAAATAATCAGCCTTCTATCATAAAGCACTTGGTTCCTGTTTTGTTGATTATCTTCGTCACAGCATCAGGTTTGTATCACGTCTAGCACGAGGACTCTATGATTTTTATTCATACTTTCCGTGCCAGCTCTTATTATTCTATTTTATGATTTGTTTTATCTTTTTTAGCTATTAAATGTATCAAACTTCCATTTTTCAAGAAAGCTAAATGATTCAAATTATTGATCAACTAGTTCTCCAAAATATTTTATAATAATTTATAAGGAATTATCTGAGCTATAATATAGATATCTTGTGATGTGTTTCACCTTTTTATTTCAAATTTCTAATCTCTATCCTTGTTTCCATGTATCTAATCTCTGTTACTAAGCCAATTGTCTACAAATATTGTAGAACCACTGAAGCTCCTTTGCGTTTCATGTTTGTGTGCATATGAACATTTCTGTATCATAGATTTATTGAAACCATATCTTTCTTTTTTGTGATAATGGCCCGGTTATAAAGTTTTGAAATGCCTCTCACATCCCCAGCAGATACATGCACTCCAGATTTATTATTAAATAGAGTCAAATCCACTTTTTTTTTTTATAATGAATGCGTATGTTTATCGCGACATACTTTTGTGTTAAATGCAAGGATTTTTTCTTAAATCGAATGGCTGGAGTTGTATGGGGTGAAGTGCAAAAGCATTGAAAAAAAAGTTGATATTTTGCCGTTTCCTGATAGAAATCTAGTCTAAATCCACTAAAGGTGAAGGAAAAGCAAACCATTTTTGCCATTTTTTCTTTTTTTTTGTATTGTTTATAAATTGCCCTGATAGAATAAAAGGCTTGCTTACATCTCAAGGTTTGCAGTTGGAGCTGTGAACATTAAAAAATCTTCATGGACTTACTGCATTGGGGCATGTCAAAACTATCTAGACTGCGATAAGGCTTGCAGTGCTCGTGGGTTCTATGGAGGTCAATGTGTAAAACTACCTTTTGGTGGCCAATCTCTAACGTGTTGTTGCCAACGGGAGCAATCGGGAAGGAAACCTAAAGCCCCAGTGATCATGGAGAAAAGTGCTTCATACTTATTAAATAAGAGAAATCAAGTGTGTCTACTGAACAGAGAATTTGAATAAAAAGACTTGCAGTGATATGCTACAGGACTAGTTCATCTTTTCTTGTCTTCCATCCTAGATTTTGGTAAAGTAAAGAACCTTGTTTCTTTTCCTAAGAAGAATATGCCATGGGAGGTGCATGTGCACCACCAATAGTTTTATGTGTTGAGGGTTTATACAAAAGGCAATAGCCGAGGATATATGAGGGTGAGAGACATAAGGGGCCTAGGCCTACTCAAGTCTGCTAAACCTGAAAGGGAGCGGCCGACCCAGCTTCCTTAGTAACCAGGTTCCTCCCTCACTCGAACTTCTTTGCCACTTCACTGGCGAGGGGCCAATCACCTATATGGTAGGTTGTTTAGCGAGAGTATCATAGAGGTTGGAGAGGTGATGATGGTGCTTGTTGGTGTACTGTGAGGGCCAACAAAAAAATAATAATAACTGAGGAGGATGCTTCAAATTGGAAAATTCCGCTGTCTCTTTCCCTCCAAATGCTCCAGCAAACCACTATTATGACACATCCAATGGATAACTATTGATTCGCTTTAAGATATGCACTTAACCGCATGTTATATAGATAGAAGCTAGTGTTTGGGATGGTTAGTGTGTGTGCTCTAGCCTGGATTATTGCCAAACTTGTTGTGCAAATGGACGCAAGAGAAAGATGTGGTTCAAGTTTTATCTGAATTTCTACATAAGACACAACCATCGGACCGTTCCATCTTTTTTTCTGTAGGTTTTCACCTACTAGTATTATGTTGTTCACTATTAACCACAAGAAAACTTTTGCTTTCTTCAATAGTCAGAGTTTCCACAATCTTGTGAGTAGTGAGGTTATCCCTCCATGCATGAAGATAAGATAGGTGGTCCCGATTTTGAAGCTTCTTCAGTTATCCCATTTCCATTCTATATGATCGTCCTCTATGGTGAGGTTTTGTCCCTCTAGACTCTTAGTTAGCTCTTCCAGCTCCTTCTTTCCTTCTGCTGCTTATGGTTCATCCATTGGTTGGTCTACCATCGAGGAAGGCCACGAGAGATATTTGTGGATGATTTAGCAAGTGGTACAGTATTAGGTATAAACAACTTAAAAGATGTTTCAAACATCCAAGAGTCATGCCAAAAGGCAATATTCTCCCCATCCCCCATATTCTAGTGTTATGAAATATGTCCCAAAAGCCAATCGTCAATCTGTTGATGGTTGAGCAACCTTATATTGTAATTGATTTGTTAATAAATAAAATATATTTTTGATATTTTCATCACAAGTTTTCATCTTCTAATGAACTCCATTGTTGTGATGAAGTTCTTAACACTACTTAGGTTCGATAAAGAGAGGATTTATCGATTAGTCCTTCAAACTGTTCAGAACAAATGATAGGCTGTTAACAAGGACGACAGCTTCAATCAAGCATAGGTCGCTGTAGGTCATATGGGTTGGTTGTCTTCTTAACCAAAGAGTGTGGAGACACTGGTATGGCATACAGGTGAGATGTAAGGGTATATCATCATTGAACGTGACCAACTCCAGAATATTCTGCTGTCGAAAATGTCTCTGATGGGATATAGGTATAAATGTCCCTTAGACCTGAGATCGCCTCAGTGACTTGCAAGCACTCACTGTGCTTTGTACTGGACTAACTGAATTTTTAATTCAGTGACGGAAGGCTTCTGGGCACAGTCAAGTACTTGGGAAGTCAGAGTGTGATCAAGATGGGATTGACCACTCCAAGAGTTGGAGAAGAATGAGTCGCTATATTTTAATTTAGTAAAATCTTATGCAGGGTAATCCATCAGATGGATTTGATATTTTGAAATACAATATGGACAATCTGATCAGAATTGACAGTTAAACTCTGAGGTATCCTATGAGCATTTTGGTCAAGGGGATGAATTATATGGAAACTATATCCGCATGGGTTCTAGGGATGTTGTTCTACACATTCGACCTATCCGACCGTCAGGTACCATTATTAGATGGTCACTTCGATTGGTACAGAAATTTATTTCTGTGCTACCAGCTTAGGTTCGAACCAACAAGGTCACACACATTAGAGTTCACGATCCGATCGGATGGTTGATCAACGATTAAGAGTCGTTCAAGAGTTAAACGATCAATACAATTGACATTTAACCTAGTGCAAATGTTGCAGGAGGATCGATTAGCAATTTTATTGCTAATTGGCTTAATTTGATTAAGTCAAAGGGTTGAGATTAAGTATAATTAAATATAATTTAATTATATTTGGTTTGGATTTGATTGGATCAAGTTCAATTAGTTTATTGGATAAGCCAAGTGCAAGAAAAAACTAATCCTAGTTCAAATAGGACTTGGGTCAACTTAATTTCTAATTTGATTAGAAAATTAAATCAAATTTAAATCAAATTTACTCTGATTAAATTAGGCTCTTAATTGGATTAAGATCTATTTTAATTAGGTTGATTTGATTTTGATTTGATTTGATTTGAGAAACCAAATTTGAACAAGTCATAGATTGAATCTTAGTAAGACTAGGATTCCACCTTACACCACCTTAGCCCCCACAATCACTCTCTCTTATCCCATGCCCACTCTCTCTTATTTTGTGTGATAAATATTCTCTCTCAGATTTTCATGCACACCCAAAGATTTCCTCTCTTTCTCTCTTATATGGAAAGTGGTTATGAATCAAGTCAAAATAGGAATTAGTTTGGATTTCAAATTTTATGAAATAGAATTTTAGGAAATCAAAACTCTTTCCTTATGGCATTGATTTTATCCAGATTTTTTTTGAAATTTTTGTAGCTTTTATGGAACATAATATGCACCCTTTGTTGGTGATCCATGCACAAAAAGAAGGAGGGGGCGCCCAAGAGTTGAGCGCCCCTTATCTTGCCCTATTTGGATATACCTTGACTAGGTATTTGACCTAGACAAGGACTCAATCATATCTCTCTATTTAAAATAATTTTTTCATAAATTTTTTGTGGATTATAGAGCTTTGAGAGTCATTTGGGGCATCCAAAAATCAAGAAGAAAGAGTCTTGGGGCATGGAGATCTAATAGACACCAAACTAGGTGTCTGGGTTAGAGCAAAGAAAAGAAGAGAGTCTTCTTCTAGAGTTGCTGGGTTCATCTCTTTTCTTCCTCCATCTGTAAGTTTTCTTAGAGTGTCTCATCTAAAACTCCTTCTCCTACTTCTCATCTTTGAAAGAGTCCAAATCAAGAAGGAGGCATCTGATCGACCATCGAAGAAGGATCAGCACAGTACTAGCATACTGTGCTGATTTTCTGCACCAGGACTTTTGATCGTGATTCGTGGGCTCGTGTGGATGACTCCTAGAGGCTGGATGTGTGTGCGGCTTGCAACATCATCCTCGAGCCCGGATCAGCAAAGTTAGAACGTCTAACTTGCAAGGTAATAGATCTGATCTATGATATTTTACATACATTAGATGTAGTATAGAAACATGTTGATATGATCAACATGTAGTTCTTGCTCTTTATATTTTAATTTTTGATTTAATATCATATAATAATCATGTAACAGAATCTTAGATCTAGAGATTTTTTAATTTTATAAAATAAATTTTAATTTATTTTAGTCTTCTGCTGCTTGATCTTGAAAAAGTTTCAAGATCTAACCCTGAAACCCTAGATCTGGTTCCTTCAATTGATTTCAGAACCTAGATTATTTATTACATAATTATTTATACATGCTTAGATTATTTCTTAGATTAGATCTAATTTATAATCTGATTGTTAAATCTAAAATTAAAATTTTTAGATCAATCACGAATTGTAGGTTGTCCTGCTGTAAGGTTTATCCCTTACAGTGTAAAGGTTGTCCTAGTTCGTGTAGATCTATCTTTAATCATAAATTTGTTAGATGTGATTTAGATTAAATTTATAATTTATTAGATTTAAAAAATATTTAAATCTAAAATAAAATCTCTTTGTTAATAATTTTCGTGCAAAGAACCATCATATATTTGTCTGAAAAATTTACGTAGTTTAAGGTTGAAATTATTTTAATTACATGAACCTGTTTAGATTAGATCTAAAGTAGTTTCATACTTTTTTTTACTTGCATTTTGATTATGAATCAAACATGCAACTTGGTTGGTAGAACTATATTATAAAAATATTTTACAAATATGAAAATTATTTTCGAAAAGCCGAACCGCAACCCTCAGCCCAAAACTTAATTGAGAATTAAGAAGTTGTTTGATTAGATTCTAGGATTGTGAATTGAAGAACCTAAGACACAAACCATAACACATTGGATTAATGAATTAGTGAAAATTAGGTCCATTAATTGGGTTAGACCTAAGGTTAGGTTAAAGATGGACTTAATTAGAGAATTGACTAAATCTAATCAATTGTTGTCTTAGATTAGGTCAAAGATTCTCTAGATCAATTACAATAGTTGTAGTTGGTCAAGTCCATGTCTTTAACGAGAATCAAATGGACTTGATTCTTGGCTAAGCGGTCTAGCATGAACTGTTAGGTTGATCTAATCAAACTAATTAAACCAGTTTCATGCTTTTTTTTACTTGCATTTTGATTATGAATCAAACATGCAACTTGGTTGGTAGAACTATATTATAAAAATATTTTACAAATATAAAATTATTTTCGAAAAGCCGAACCCCAACCCTCAGCCTAAAACTTAATTGAGAATTAAGAAGTTGTTTGATTAGGTTCTAAGATTGTAAATTGAAGAACCTAAGACACAAACCATAACACATTGGATTAATGAATTAGTGAAATTAGGTCCATTAATTGGGTTAGACCTAAGGTTAGGTTAAAGATGGACTTAATTAGAGAATTGACTAAATCTAATCAATTGTTGTCTTAGATTAGGTCAAAGATTCTCTAGATCAATTACAATAGTTGTAGTTGGTCAAGTCATGTCTTTAACGAGAACCAAATGGACTTGATTCTTGCTAAGCGGTCTAGCATGAACTGTTAGGTTGATCTAATCGAAACTAATTAAATCAGTTGGTGTCTAAGATAAACTAGACTGATGGTTTTTAATTGGCAGCCTACTTATCTAGCCATTTCTGATGGTGTCTTAGGCAAGCTTTGGTAGATCCTCCCACCGATCGAACTTATCTGGCCTCTTGGTAAAATTATGTTTTGATCAGATCATTTGACTATTCGAGCTGACCCATGTCAGCTAGGTAAATCAGTGTGACTGATTTAGGTGCTCCTAGACCAGCCCTTTTAATGGTCTCCCTTAAGCTAACTTGGTGAAGCTAGTGGGAGGATCATGATAAGCTGGTTCATCTGATCTCATCCTCTAAATCAATTAAATCTTCTAAAATTATTAGGTCCTTAAAATAAAATAGTTATGGTAATAACTAGATCATAGCCTCTCATTAAGTAGATAATAATGGATCCATCAGTTGGATAATCATTGGAGGCCCAAAGGTCTGGTGCTTATCGGCTGATGGAATTATCATTCATAATATAATTTCTTGACTGTATCTTTCTAAATGGTGTTAGGTTAGCCAACCAAAGTTGGGCCTAATCATTTATTGGCTAGATGGGCCAAATATGGTCATGTTAATGATTGGACCTAATCAGACCTTTTCAGTGGAGGCCAAAGCCTATTGATTAGGGACTGGGGCAAAATTAAGATTACTAAAAATTATTTAAAAAAATAATTAGTTATGAACCTATCCTTAGATGTACATGGGTTGGCCAACCAAAGTTGGGCTTGTGTGCAGTCTAAGTGAATTCTAGTACCCACTAAGAATTAGGGTAATTCCTCGAATTGGAGGTAGAGACTACCAATTCGAAAAAAATAGTGAGAGAAACCTTTTGATTAAAATCCAAATCTTTAGGTTTAATGAATCAATTACTAATTAGGTTATGATTTTTTTTTGTGCAGATATGGCCACTTCCTTATCACTTTGATCATTGTTGGACAATGATAAGTTAGTGGGACCCAACTTCGATAGCTAGTACCGAAAGTTGAAGATAGTCCTGGAGCATGAACGGATCCTATATGTCATAATGGATCCTGCACCTGAGAGCCAGTTGCCAATGCACATGGAACAGTTAGAGACACTTACTAGAAGTGGCTCAGTGACCAGACCATGGTGCACTACATCATGCTGGCTACCATGAGCGACGAGTTCAATCGTAGATTTGAGATGGCTCAGTCAAAAGATATGCTTCAAGTGTTGGAGGATGCTTTTGGCACACCCGATGATGTGGAGAGGCACAAGACTAGTGCCATCTTCAACACCAAAATACGGGATGGTGCCTCTGTCACTGATCATATATTGTACATGATCGAGCGGATGGAGCGTTTGAGCAAGCTCGGCTTTCCTTGTATGAGCAGCTTGAGAAAGATGCAATACTGAACTCGCTGCTCAAGTCTTATCTTCCATTCTTCACTCATTATACAATGACAAAGTCTGAAGTAAACTATCACGGGTTACTGGGGTTGCTTTAGAACTTTGAGAAGGATCACCAACTCCACAAAGAGTCGGTGAACTTAGTGGGAGGTTCCTCTTCTAGTTCTCGATCCTTTGAGAAAGAGAAGAAGAACAAGAAGAAAAAAGTGAAGAAGGTGCAAGTTCAGGCTGGGACATCTGTGCAGGGCCAGATCAGAAAGATCAAGTCCGATAAGAGTCTATTCTACTGGCAAGCACCCTAGATTAGATAGTGTATAGATATCTACTTATGGCACTGTAGGCTAGGTCATATAAATAAAACAGAATAAACAGGTTGACTCAAGAATTCAAAATTGGATAAATTCGATGCAAAATTGAAAGAGTTTTGGATTTCTAAAACTCTATCTCATAGAATTCGAAATCCAAACTTATTCCTTTTAGATTTGATCCAAACCACCTTCCATGTAAGAAAGAAGAGAAGAGACCTTTTGTGAACGTGGGAGAGATCTGGGAGAGGGCTTTTGTCGCACAAAATAAGTGAAGATTGGGTTGAATAAGAGAGAGGCGTGGAGAAGGCTTATGTGGCGCAAGGTGGAATCCTAGTCTTACTAGGATTCTGTCTTATGACTTGTTTTAATTTGATTTTCTAAACCAAATCAAATCAAAATTAGATCAACCTAATTAAAATAGGTCTTAACCCAATTAAGAACCTAATTTAATCAGATTAAATTAGATTTAAATCTGATTTAATTTTCAATCAAATTAGAAATTAGATTGACCCAAGTCCTAGTTGAACTAGGACTAGTTTTTCCTAGCACTTGGCTTATCCAATAAACAATTGGACTTGATCCAATCAAGCCCAAACTAAATCTAATTAAATTATATTTAATTAGACTTAATCTCAGCCCATTGGCTTAATCAAATTAAGCCAATTAGCAATCGAATTGCTAATCGATCCTCCTGCAATACTTGCACTGGGTTAAATGTCAATCGTATTGATCATTTAACCCTAGAATGATTCTTAATCGTTGATCAACCATCCGATCGGATCATGAACTCTAATGGTGTGACCTCATAGGTCCGAACTTAAGCCGGTAGCATAGAAATAAATTTTTATCCAATCGAAGTGACCATCTAGCAATGGTACCTGACGACCGGATAGGTCGAATGTGTAGAACAATATCCTTAGAACCCATGCGGATATATTTTTATATAATTCATCCCCTTGACCAAAATGATCATAAGACACCCCAGATTCAACTGTCAACTCTGATCAGGTTGTCCACATTGTATTTCAAAATATCAAATCCATCTGATGGATTACCCTGGCCAAGGTTTTGCTAAATTGAAATACAGCGACTCATTCTTCTCCAACTCTTGGAGTGGTCAATCCCATCTTGATCACACTCTGACTTCGCAAGTACTTGATTGCCCAGAAGCCTTCCGTCTCTGAATTAGAAATTCAGTTAGTCCAGTACCAAAGCACAGTGAGTTGCTTGCAAGTCACTGAGGCGATCTCAGGTCTAAGGGACACTTATACCTATATCCCATCAGAGACATTCTCGACAGCAGAATACTCTGGAGTTGGTCACGTTCAATGACGATGTACCCTTACATCTCACCTGTATGCCATACCAGTGTCTCCACACTCCTTGGTTAAGAGGACAACCAACCATATGGCCTACAGCGACCTATGCTCGATAGAAGCTGTCTCCTTATTAACAGCCTATCATTTGGTCGTGAACAGTTTTAAAGACTAATCGATAAATCCTCTCTTTATCGAACTTAAATAGTCCTAAGGACTTCATCATAACAATGGAGTTCATTAGAAGATGAAAGCTTATGATGAAAATGCCAAATATATTTTATTTATTAACAAATCAATTACAATACTTGGTTGCTTAACCGTCAACAGCTTGACAATTGGCTTTTTGGGACACATTTCCCAACAACTCCCACTTGTCCTAAAGCCACTCGGCACAGTATCTAATACCCATCTTCGACTTGTGGTTGTCGAACTCCTTTATTGTCAGGGCTTTAGTGAAGGGGTCGGCTAGGTTCTCCTTTCGTCGATCTTCTGAAGGTCGACGTCACCTCGATCCACGATCTCCCGAACCAGGTGGAAGCAGCACAAGATGTGCTTCGTCCGCTGATGTGCTTTGGGTTCCTTCGCCTGAGCTATGGCACCAGTGCTGTCGCAGTAGAGCAGGACCGGACCATCGAGGGAGGGTGCTACTCCGAGCTCAGTGATGGATTTCTTAGCCACACAGCTTCCTTCGCGGCATCCGATGCTGCGATGTACTCCGCTTCACAAACAGAGTCTGCCACAATATGCTACTTGGAACTCTTCCAGCAGATGGCTCCACCATTCAGAGTAAAATATAACCCGACACGCTCCTGCTGTCATCATGATCAGATTGGAAGCTGGAGTCTGTGAACCCCACAAGTTTCAGATCTGACTCGCCATAAACCAACCATTGGTCCTTAGTATTTCTTAAATACTTAAGAATGGCTTTAACCACTTTTCAGTGATTTTCTCCAGGATCAGATTGGTATCTACTCACTAGTCCTAGTGAGTATGCCACATCTGGTCTTGTACATGTCATGGCGTATATGATAGATCCCATGGCTGAAGCATATGGGACTCTACTCATACGCTCTCTCTCTTCAGGAGTTGTCGGACAATCTTCTTAGAGAGAGAAATTCCATGGCCTATCGGTAGATAGCCCTTCTTGGAATTCTCCATGCTGAACCTCTTCAGCACAGTGTCTATGTACATGGACTGGGATAACCCAAGCATCCTTTTAGATCTATCCCTATAGATCTTCATCCCTAGGATGTAGGATGCTTCACCCAAGTCCTTCATGGAGAACTGTGATGACAACCAAACTTTTATTCCCTGTAGTGCGGGGATGTCATTTCGATTAAGAGAATGTCATCCACGTACAAGAAAAGAATACCACAACTGGACCATTTGCCCATTTATAGATGCAGGGCTCTTCTCCATTCTTAATGAAGCCGTACATTTTGATCACCTTATCAAAACGCATGTTCCAACTCCGAGAAGCTTGCTTCAATCCATAAATGGATCTCTGAAGCTTGCACACCTTGGACTCATCTGTAGATGTAAACCCCTCAGGTTGTATCATATACACCTCTTCGGTCAGCTCTCCATTCAGGAAGGTTGTCTTTACATCCATCTACCAGATCTCATAATCCAGATGGACAGCTATTGCAAGCATTATCAGAATGGATTTGAGCATTGCCATAGGGAAAAATGTCTCATCATAGTCAATACCATAACGTTGACGATACCCTTTGGCAACCAGACGGGCTTTATAGGTCTCCACCTTTTCGTCTGCGCCCCTCTTCCTTTTGAAGACCCATTTACACCCAATGGGTTTAACCCCTTCAGGTGGGTCAACCAATGTCCATACATCGTTGACCTTCATGGACTCCATTTCAGATTTCATGGCTTCAAGCCATTTCTCGGAATCAAATCTCTGCATTGCATCCATATAGGTGATCGGATCCTCATTATTCTGATCAAGTTCGATGGGATCACCATCCCGGACCAAGAAATCGTAGTATCTGTCCGGCTGACGTGGTACTCTAGCGGATCGTCTTAATGGTGTAGGTACATTGGGCTCCGGATATGATCTAATCATATCAGACTTAGGTTCAGCTTTTGGTGTCGGTCTTTCTACCTGTTGAACTTCATCAAGTTCAATCTTAGAGGCAATGGTTTCTTCACCAAGAAACTCTTTTTCTAAAAAGATTGTCTTAAGGCTGACGAACACCTTTTGTTCATCAGCATGGTAGAAAAAATATCCTTTTGTCTCTTTGGGGTACCCTATGAATGAGCATTTGTCAGACCTAGGTCTAAGTTTGTCTGTGACTAATCGTTTGACATAGACCGGGCACCCCCAGACCCTAAGGTGTGAAAGTGCTGGCTTACATCCCGTCCATATCTCATATGGAGTCTTAATTACAGACTTACTTGGAACCTTATTTAACAGATAATAGGCCGATTCGAATGCATATCCCCAGAAAGATATCGGCAAGCTAGCAAAATCCATCATGGATCGGACCATGTCTAACAGAGTCCGATTCCTCCTTTCAGACACACCATTATGCTGTGGTGTTTCTGGAGGAGTCCATTGGGAGAGAATCTCATTCTCCTAGATACGTGAGAAACTCACTAGAAAGGTATTCTCCTTCTCAATCAGATCGAAGAGTTTTAATACTCTTCCCAGTTTATTTTTCTACTTCACTTTAGAACCATTTGAACATTTCAAATGAATCCGACTTATGTTTCATCAGATAGACATATCCATATCGGGATAGGTCATCCGTGAAAGTTATGAAGTAAAAATATCCACCTCTAGCATTGGTGCTCATGGTCGCATACATCAGTATGTATTAGGCCCAAGAGCTCAGTAGCTCTCTCACCTTTTTCAGTAAAAGGTGACTTGATCATTTTACCAAGAAGACAGGATCACAGGTTGGAAGTGATTCACAATCACTAACTTCGAGGATTCCCTCTTGAGTCAACCTGTTTATTCTGTTCTTGTTTATATGACCTAGCCTACAGTGCCATTAGTAGATATCTGACACACTATCTAATCTAGGGTGCTTGCCAGTTGAATAGACTACATTAACAGGTTGTGATAACATATACACACCATTGTTCAAATGTCCACAAAAAATAGTAACACCATTCTCAATGATATTACAAATTTATTTCTTTATTGAAATTTCATAATCATTTTTGGCCAGAAGGCCTACAGAAATGACATTTAAAAAAAACTGGGACAGAAATGACAATCATTAAGAACAACGATATGGGATTCAAATACAAGTTTCAAGATTCCTAATGCTAGAACTGAACTGGTCTTCCATCTCCAACGTTCAGGAACCTCTCGCCTTGCTCGAATCTCCTACTGACCTGCAACCCCTGCAACAAATTGCAAATATGGTAAGGGCTACCGGTATCCAATACCCAGTCAGTTATATCACAAATAGAGAAATTGCAAGGAGTTATCATATAAATACCTTGCCCAGTAATAACTTGCTGCTTTCTCTGCCTGTTCGGTTCTAGGGAGGCAATGTACTGGGGACAGTTCCTCTTCCAGTGCCCCCGCTTCTTGCAAAAGAAGCATTCAGCTTGACTCTTATCGGGTTTGATCTTTTTGGTCTGACACTGCGCAGATGTCCCAGCCTGAACTTGCACCTTCTTCACTTTCTTCTTCTTGTTCTTCTTCCCTTTCTTAAAAGGTCGAGAACCAGAAGACGAACCTCCCACTAAGTTCACCGACTCTTTATGGAGTTGGTGATCTTTCTCAAAGTTCTGAAGCAACCCCAATAATCTGTGGTAGTTTACTTCAAGCTTTGTCATTCTATAATGAGTGAGGAATGGGAGATAAGACTTGGGCAGCGAGTTCAGTATTGCATCTTTCCCAAGCTGCTCATGCAAGGGAAAGCCAAGCTTGCTCAATCGTTCCATCAGCTCGATCATGTACAATACATGATCAGTGACAGAGGCACCATCCCGCATTTTGGCGTTAAAGATGGCACAACTAGTCTTGTGCCTCTCCACGTCATCGGGTGTGCCAAAGGCATCCTCCAACACTTGAAGCATATCCTTTGGCTGAGCCGTCTCGAATCTGCGACTGAACTCGTCGCTCATAGCAGCCAGCATGATACAACGCACCGTAGTCCGGTCACTGAGCCACTTCTGGTAAGTGTCTCTGACTGTTCCACGTGCATTGACAGCTGGCTCCTCAGGTGCAGGATCCATTATCATATATAGGATCCGTTCATGCTCCAGGACTATCTTCAACTTTCGGTACCAGCTACCAAAATTGGGTCCCACCAACTTATCATTGTCCAACAATGATCGGAGCGATAGGGAAGTGGCCATATCTGCACAAAAGAGAACCATAACCTAATTAGTAATTGATTCATTAAACCTAAAGATTTGGACTTTAATCAAAAGGTTTCTCCCACTATTTTATTCGAATTGGTAGCCTCTACCTCCAATTCGAGAAATTACCCTAATTCCTTAGTGGGTACTAGAATCCACTTAGACTGCACACAAGCCCAACTTTGGTTGGTCAACCCATGTACATCTAAGGGTAGGTTCATAACCAATTGTTTCTCTAAATAATTTCTAGTAATTTTAATTTTGCCCCAGAAACCTAATCAGTAGGCTTTGGCCTCCACTGTAAGGATCCGGTTAGGTCCAACCATTAACATGATCATACTTGGTGTATCTAACCAACGAATGATTAAGCCCAACTTTGGTTGGCTCACCTAACCACCATTAGAGAGATACTTCCAAGTCATCATATGATGAGTGATAATTCCATTAGTCAACAAGCACCAGGCCTTTGGGTCTGCAATGATTATTGAGTTAATGGACTCATTATCAAACACCTTAATGGGAGGCTATGACTCAGTTATCTCCATAACTTTATCATTTTAAGGACTTAATAATTTTAGAGGATTTAAATAATATAAAGGATGAGGTCAGATGAACCAGCTTATCATGATCCTCCCACTGGCTTTACCAAGTCAGCTTAAGGGAGACCATTAAAAGGGCTGGTCTAGGAGCACCTAAATCAGTCACACTGATTTACCTAGCTGACATGGGTCAGCTCGAATAGTCAAGTGATCCGATCAAAATATAATTTCACCAATAGACCAGGTAAGTTCGATTAGTGGGAGGGTCTGTCAAAACTTGCCTGAGACACCATCAGAAATGGCCAGGTAAGCGGGCTCCCAATTAAAAACCACTGGTCTGGTTTACCTTAGACACCAACTGGTTTAATTAGTTTCGATTAGATCAACCTAACAGTTCGTGCTAGACCGCTTAGCCAAGAATCAAGTCCATTTGATTCTCGTTAAAGACATGGACTTGACCAACTACAACTATTGTAATTGATCTAGAGAATCCTTGACCTAATCTAAGACAACAATTGATTAGATTTAGTCAATTCTCTAATTAAGTCCATCTTTAATCTAACCATAGGTCTAACCCAATTAATGGACCTAATTCCCACTAACCCATTAACCCAATGTGTTATGATTTGTGTCTTAGGTTCTTCAATTCACAATCCTAGAACCTAATCAAACAACTTCTTAATTCTTAATTAAGTTTTGGGCTGAGGGTTGGGTTCGGCTTTTCAAAAAATAATTTTCATATTTGTAAAATAATTTTATAATATGATTCTACCAATCATATCGCATGTTTGATTCATAATCAAGATACAAGTGAAATAAACATGAAACTACTTTAGATCTAATCTAAACAGGTTCATGTAATTGAAACAGTTTCAACTTTAAACAATTTCTTTGCACAAAAATTATTTAACAAAGAGATTTTATTTTAGATTTAAACATCTTTTAAATCTAATAAATCATAAATTTAATCTAGATCATATCTAATAAATTTATGATTAAAGATAGATCTACACAAACTAGGACAACCTTTGCACTGTAAGGGGTAAACCTTACAGCAGGACAACCTTGCAGTTTGTGATTGATCTAAAATTTTAATTTCAGATTTAATAATCAGATTATAAATTAGATCTAATCTAAAAAATAATCTGAGCATGTATAAATAATCATGTAATAAAGAACCTAGGCTCTGATACCAATTGAAGGAGTCAGATCTAGGGTCTCAGGGTTAGATCTTGAAACTTTTTCAAGATCATACAGCGGAAGACTAAAATAAATCAAAATTTATTTTTTAAAATTAGAAAATCTCTAGATCTAAGATTCTATTACATGATTATTACATAATATTAAATCAAAAATTAAAATATATAAATATAGCATGAACTACATGTTGATCATATCAACATGTTTCTATACTACATCTAATGTATGTATTAAACAATAGATCAGATCTATTACCTTGCAAGTTAGATGTTCTAACCTTGTTGATCTGGGCTTGAGGATGATGTTCCAAGCTGCACACGCGTCCAGCCTCTAGGAGTCGTCCACACGAGCTCACGAATCTCGATCAGAAGTCCTGCTTCAGGAAATCAGCACAGTATGCTAGTACTGCGCTGATCCTTCTTTGATGGTTGATCAGGTGCCTCCTTCTTCTTGATTTGGACTCTTCCAAAGATGGAAAGTAAAAGGAGGAGTTTCAGATCTGAGACGCTCTTAGAAAACTCAAGATAGAGGGAGGAAAGATATGAAAACAAAAACCCTAGAAGAAGACCCTCTTCTTCTTCACATTTTTCTCTCTAGATATCCAAACTTGCATCTTTTATATCTCCATGACCCAAAGGTATTTCTCTTTTATTTTTGGATGGCACAAAGGTCTCTCAAATCTCTGACTTCTTCTAAAATTTTATAAAGAAACTCATCTTATATAGAGAGATATGATAGAGTCCTTGTCTAGGTCAAACACCTAGTCAAGGCTTATCCAAACATGGCAAGTTAAGGGACGCCCAACTCTTGAGAACCTCCTTCATATTTTTGTATATGGATCACCAGAAAAGGGTGCACAATATATATCCTAAAAGTCACAAAAATTTCAAAAAAAATTTGGATAAATTTGGTGCAAAATTGAAAGAGTTTTGGATTTCTAAAACTCTATCTCATAGAATTCGAAATCCAAACTTATTCCTTTTAGATTTGATCCAAACCACCTTCCATGTAAGAAAGAAGAGAAGAGATCTGGGAGAGGGCTTTTGTCGCACAAAATAAGTGAAGATTGGCGTTGAATAAGAGAGAGGGTGTGGAGAAGGCTTATGTGGCGCAAGGTGGAATCCTAGTCTTACTAGGATTCTGTCTTATGACTTGTTTTAATTTGGTTTCCCAAACCAAATCAAATCAAAATTAGATCAATCCAATTAAAATAGGTCTTAACCCAATTAAAAACTTAATTTAATCAGATTAAATTAGATTTAAATCTGATTTAATTTTCTAATCAAATTAGAAATTAGATTGACCCAAGTCCTAGTTGAACTAGGACTAGTTTTTCCTTGCACTTGGCTTATCCAATAAACCAATTTGACTTGATCCAATCAAGCCCAAACCAAATCTAATTAAATCATATTTAATTAGACTTAATCTCAGCCCATTGGCTTAATCAAATTAAGCCAATTAGCAATCGAATTGCTAATCGATCCTCCTGCAATACTTGCACTGGGTTAAATGTCAATCGTATTGATCATTTAACCCTAGAATGATTCTTAATCATTGATCAACCATCCGATCGGATCATGAACTCTAATGCGTGTGACCTCATAGGTCCGAACCTAAGTCGGTAGCATAGAAACAAATTTCTATACCAATCGAAGTGACCATCTAGCAATGGTACCCGACGATCGGATAGGTCGAATGTGTAGAACAACATCCTTAGAACCCATGCGGATATAGTTTTCATATAATTCATCTCCTTGACCAAAATGATCATAGGACACCCCAGAGTTCAACTGTCAACTCTGATCAGGTTGTCCACATTGTATTTCAAAATATCAAATCCATCTGATGGATTACCCTGGCCAAGGTTTTGCTAAATTGAAATAGAGCAACTCATTCTTCTCCAACTCTTGGAGTGGTCAATCCCATCTTGATCATACTCTGACTTTGCAAGTACTTGACTGTGCCCAGAAGCCTTCTGTCCCTGAATTAGAAATTCAGTTAGTCCAGTACCAAAGCACAGTGAGTTGCTTGCAAGTCACTTAGGCGATCTCAGGTCTAAGGGACACTTACACCTATATCCCATCAGAGACATTCTCGACAGCAGAATACTCTGGAGTTGGTCACGTTCAATGATGATGTACCCTTACATCTCACCTGTATGCCATACCAGTGTCTCCACACTCCTTGGTTAAGAGGACAACCAACCCATATGGCCTACAGCGACCTATGCTCGATAGAAGCTGTCGTCCTTATTAATAGCCTATCATTTGGTCGTGAACAGTTTTAAAGACTAATCGATAAATCCTTTCTTTATCGAACTTAAATAGTCCTAAGAACTTCATCATAACAATGGAGTTCATTAGAAGATGAAAGCTTATGATGAAAATGCCAAATATATTTTATTTATTAACAAATCAATTACAATACTTGGTTGTTCAACCGTCAACAGCTTGACGATTGGCTTTTTGGGACACATTTTCCAACATAAACTCGATAAGATCCTCCTATTGGAGAGTCAAACGATTAGCCCTTTGGGGTATCCCAAAAGTGAAAATAATTGTGGTTATAGCTTTCAGGATCTAACAAATGAGAGAGAGGATGTAGATTGCGGCATAAACTTTGAATCTAAGATTATGAGGAATACCTCCTCGATACCTATCCCAGTGGTTCACCACCAAGGTGAACACCCCCCCTCGATGTGTCTTCCAACATGAGTTTTTGAATTGTTCATCTATGCAGGCATGAGATGAATAACTCTCACAATGGCATTTGCCTGGTCATCCATGAGCCAAATTTTTTGATCTTATGGGCAAGGATTGCACTAACATCATCTACTTTGATAGGGTGGCCAAAGCTTTTGACATGAGCTACTCTATCAAGTAATCCAAAATATGGGTAATTTCCATAGATAGGGGTAGGAAGGCTTGAGCTGGGTGGTATTTGTTGGGGTTCAGAGGTGGTAGGCTTTTCAACTGTAAAGCTTGCATAGCAGGTTTAGGACTCCAAATTGCTTATTCTTCCTTCTTAGGATATCTTTGTACTCGTTTGCAGGATCATTGGGAGTCACTAAAATAGCGGCACCCTAAAGTAATGGACAGAGTTTCTATCCTTTGGTTTTAGATACTCTGGGCTCTCACAGTGGAAGTAGAGCCCTATTTAAAAGGGCACAAATGGATTTATCTATTTTAGAATTTAGAATGAGTACTTGGCGATATGGTGGGGTGCCAGAGGTAGATTAATAGGCATTGGTGTTTTAGCTTAAACAATGAGCTATCATAACCTTGTCGGACTACATCCATACAAGTTTGCGGACTTTCTTTATTGCCATCAAGCTTTCTTCTCTAGCCATTTGTGATCACTTTGATTTTCAAAATAGGACACCATCAACAAGATCATGGGATAACCTCCAATTCTGGCTTCTCGAGGTTAACATGTAGCTTTGGGTTATGTAGGTGACATTGTACTTTGATCCACTCTCCTCCTACCTCAGGTCGAGGAGGTTTCACAAAGTGAGACTTTCTGTATGGTTGCTCTAGAGCTGTAGCTCCATCAAGATTATGGCACTATCTGCCTAGAAAAATTGCATTTGTACCAATATCTATACCATGCTTGTAGGGAGAGAAAGGTTAGGGATGGACAAAGCTAGTGTTGAAGACATGTGAACAAGATTTGATTGGGAGGTAGGGGTTTAGTATTGAACACGAAAGAGATTTCTCTAAAATTCTAAGAGCTTCTTTTACTTGGCCTCATTTCAAAATAGTATATGAACTGAATAAATACATTATTCTAGTAGTTTCATGCATTTTACAAGCTTTTATCTTGAAATCTTTGCAAGCTTCCTTTATGAAGTGAAACTTTGCTCCTCAAAAAGGAGCAAGAGAAGAAATATTTCTTAGGAGATGTCAAGTTATGACTTCTCATGTAGATTACCAATCAAATTAGTAGGATATAAAGAGTTAATGGTGTGAAACATGGCTTATAGTACAAACTTTTACCATAGAAAGTTTCATACTTTGGGAAGCATATACGGTTGCACTATTTTTAGGTCCATGATAAACATTGTCATAAGTCATTTACTGTTTATGATATCTACTACACTGGATTAATCTTAATTTAAAGAATAATATAATAATAGATAAGGTTGAGACTAAGGAAGAACATAAATGATAGCATGCATAAATTGTTAACTATTTTTGTTTGCAAATTGCCCCCAATATTCTATTGTAATTATTTATACAATCTTACCTTATCACATTTTGCAAATCAACTTAGAAAATATCTAGTAGAGTGGCAGATAAATTCTTCTATTTTTTCTTCATTTAAATTATTAGGGATGATAAATGTCTATTTTATCCTAGGTTGCCCACAACCAAAGTTTTGCAAATACTAAACAAACCCTTTCCATTTTTCTTTTTAATTCAAAGAAGTGAAAACAAGAGAATATGATTAGTGATATGAAGGCAAGTAGTGCAAAGATGGGATCAATGGTGAAGAATTGAGCATATTTGATGGAGAAGATCTGAGATCTAAGAGTTGTGAGGGAGTGGCAAGATTATAAGCCAATATAAAATAAGAAGATTATTGAAAAAAGTCTAAATAATCATAGTGATGGCAAGGATCTATCTACAACATGAGTCACTACTTTTTTTATGGTGACCAAAGGAGACAAAAGCTCTACCCATGACATCAACTATTGCTCTAGACACCTTTCTCCTCTCCCTCAATGAGATCGGATGATGAGGGGTGAGAATCTATTACTTTCCAGAAGATGGAGCACCTTAATGGCTCTCTCTAGTCCCTTGGCACCACCAACCATCACATCCTCTATCAAATCTCCTCCATCACCATCCTTATTGATCATGGCATTATTGGTAGCACCACAAGGACTCTGCATGCTATCAACATCTTTTTCTTCGGTGGCCTTGATGACTTGGAGGTTGTTGCCTTTGACATTAGCATGGTCAAGCACCTAACATCACTTAGTGTCATGTGCTTCCTCTTGCTATCATCTATTAATCATCAATCAAATGTATGGAGTAAAGTGTCATTGTTCTAGTGAGATACCAACATGGAGATTTGACTGCAAAACATTGGACTCATCATCCATGAAATGTAAGGAGCAAAAAGTGGTAGGGCCTGTGGAGATTGTGATCTCCGTCAATGTTAAAATTCTTTTTGATATAGAGAGATTACCACAATAAAATATGGTGCCTCTAGTATAGAATAAAAATTATCCAGAGCTTGATTACTAACAATTATAGCATAGCTCACCAATGATATGGCAATTAGTGATTGGTGCAACACACAAGTGATCGATGGTGTCATTCAATCAATCATAAAATTTTGTGTGCCCTAGTGTGCTGAAAATATGATCAATAGTAGATGATCATTAGCATTTTTTATTATTTATTTCATAAAAATGAAGACTTTTATTGGTTATCATAATTTTTTTCCATTATATATTCATCCTTTCCTAATTCACTAATTCCTGGCTATCATTCTGATAAAGCACCTAGAAATTGATGTCTCATAGTATCTCAATATATCAAAATAAAGTTGATAATGACTTATGAGTCTATTAGAGTGCTGCTCTTGCTGCTTTCTTTGATATGCCTCTAACTCATGTAGCTCAATCAATGTAATTTTCTTTTTTCTCCAAGGAAGGGAAAAGAGGATAATGCAATTAATAATTGTTAGCATATGGTTGCCACTAGCATTCATTACACAGATTTAAAGAGGGAAACTCTTCTAAGTTTTGCTAGAGATTTCAGCCAAACAAAAAGTTTGTTCATATATTGGGAAGGGAAAGTTTTTGTAAATGGAAAGGTGCGAGTTGTGACAACTAGGCAAGACATATTGTCAAATTAAACCTTCTTGGATGGTGAATCTTAAGCTCTAATGTAGATTAATCTTTACTTGCTCTTTGGCACCTGAGTTACTTGGATCTAGGCAAAAATAATTTTGAGAGAGATTGGCATTCCATCATTCACTATTTTGTTGGAATTAGTGTATATTAATCCCTCTTTTGCAAACTTTATTAGAAGTATACCTCAAAGTATCAAGTGCTCTAGTTGGTAAGAGGTTTTAAGCCAACATCCTTAGTATAGGAAAATCATATTGTAATAATAGAGAAAGAAAAAGAAAATGAGAGAGCAGATTGAAAAAAAAAAAGATAAGAGTTTGAGAGGTTGAACAATATAGAAAAAGAAATGAAAGTGTTCGACACCAAAAAAGAAGGTACTTGGAACTTTCAAAGAGAGAGAGGAGGAAAAACTAAGAGGAGAGAATGACAACCTAAAAATAAGAGAGAGAAAGGGAAAGATAAAGAGGTAAGGAAGAGATAAGAAATGAGCAAGGATCAATGAAAGAATAGCTTGTTCTAACTTATAATACTAGAAAACCTCATGCAAACTAAGGATTTGAGCTCCAATGACATTGTAGCCCAATTGAAGAAAAATCAAAGAAAACATTTCTATGTGGAATGTGCTAAATAGTGGTCTACCCCTAAAGGGAAACAAAGTTGTACTATCCTTAAATATCATAGCCCAATATGGCCCCTTCTATGTTCCTATAGTGCTTAATGATAATGGGTAGGGTTGGTTGTTTGCTTTCTTAGAATTACATTTAAACCCAAATTGCATCTCAGTAATCTATGGAAAACATATTGAGGCACTCATGGTTATGAAAATATGAGAAGGCATGTTATTGGAGAATTTGACTCGAAGATACAAACTGGACCTTGCAAATTCATAGCCATATTTCAGGTTATGGACATAAATTTAATCTACAATCTTTTATTAAGGAGTAACCATGAACCCACCACTTAGGTCAAAGATACGATACGGCCATACAATCTCTAGTGCATGACCCTAGAGAGCATGCATGGCTTATACGATGAACAAAATTTCAATAGCAATATAAATTTAAATCAAATATATCATAACCATAATAATCCAACAAAATATCCTAACCATTAATAATTAGAAAAATTTGTTCAACTACAGATTTAGTTGTTCATAGGAATAAATAAAATAGTCTATCTTTTGATAATTGTGCCCAATTATCCCTTATTAGGCATCTCATGACTCTTAAAAAAAAATTTTAAGATCTCAGGACTGAGGTAGAATTCTTTACTATAATCAACCTAAGATCTTCAAAGTAAAAAATGAGACACTCCACTAAGTCCCTAGATCATGTAGAGAGAGAGAAAGGGAGAAAGAGAAGATTGAGAAAAAAA